>NC_056727.1:1215151947-1215439884 GCF_019279795.1 Protopterus annectens
AAAACATTTCCCCACCTTTAATGTGACCTATAACCTGTATAATTCAATTGAAAAACAAATCTGTTAGAGGAAAAATATAAAAAACAAAAAATGTACAATAAGCTGGTTGCATAACTGTGCACACTCTTAAACCAATGCTTTGTTGAAGCACCTTTTGATATAATTATACCATTCAGTCTTCTTGGGTAGGTGTTTATCAGCATGGCACATCTTGACTTGGCAGTATTTACTTATTCTTCCTTGCAAAAGCACTCCTAATCTGTCAGATTGC
Source organism: Protopterus annectens (assembly GCF_019279795.1). Lineage (NCBI taxonomy): Eukaryota > Metazoa > Chordata > Ceratodontiformes > Protopteridae > Protopterus > Protopterus annectens. The sequence continues at coordinate 1,215,152,219 of NC_056727.1, forward strand.
GAGGGCATCTCTTGTGCATAGCCCTCTTCAGGTCACCCCACAGATTTTCTATTGGATTTAGGTCTGGGCTCTTGGCTGGGGCATTCCAAAACTATAATTTTCTTCTGATTCTTTTGTTGATTTGGATGTATGCTTGGGGTCACTGTTGTGTTGAAAGGTGAAATTCCTCTTCATCTTTCTAGCAGACACCTGAAGGTTTTGGGCCAAAAGTGACTGGTATTTGGAATTGTTTGTAATTCCCTCCACCTTGACTAAAGCCACAGTTCCAGCTGGAGAAAAGCAATCCCAAAGCATGATACTGCCACCACCATACTTGTGACCAAAAGGTTTAACCTTGGTCTCATCACACCATAACACATTTTCCCACATGCTTTTGGGAGACTTGATGTATTGTTCTGCAAATTTTAGCTGGGCCTGGATGTTTTTCTGTTAAAGAAAAGGCTTCAGTCTTGCAATCCTACCCCACTACCCAGACAAAGAGAATATGGAAGATTATTGTCACATGTAGTGCACAACCAGTACTTGCCAGAAATTCCTACAGCTCCTTCAGTGTTGCTCTAAGTCTCTTGGCAGCCTCCCTGACCAGTTTTCGGCTCGTCTTTTCATCAAGTTTGGAGTGACCTCCAGATCTTTGCAACGTCACTGGTGTCCCATATTTTCTCCACTTTTTGATGACCGTCTTTACTGTGTTCCATAGTATATCCAATGCTGTGGAAATCTGTTTATACCCTTCTCCTGACTGATACCTTTCAACAATGAGATCCCTTTGATGCTTCGTACGCTCTCTACGAACTATGGCTTTTGCTGTAGCAGGCAACTGAGAAAATTTAAGGAAAATCCTACTAGGACAGCTGAACTTTATTTGGGGTTAATCAGAGTCTCTAACGGATGGCAGGTGTGTAACCCCAGAAGACTGAATGTTGGAATTAAATCAAAAGGTTCTTCAACAAGGTATTAGTTTAAGGGTGTGCACACTTATACAGCCACAGTATCTGTACTTTTATTTTTTTATACGTTTCCCCTGACAGATTTGTTTTTCAATTGAATTGTACAGGTTATAGGTCACACTAAAGGTGGGAAAAGTTTTTAAATAATTTATTGTGGTCTCATTTTTTTTTATATCATAAAAACCTGGCAGTTGAACTGGTGTCTACATTTTTTATATCCACTGTGTGTGTGTGTGTGTGTGTGTATATATATATATATATATACATATATATATATATATATATGTGTGTGGTGTCTGTGTGTGTATATATATATATATATATATATATATATATATATATATACACACACACACACATGTATATAGATATACTTTTTTTTTTTTTTTTTTTTTTTTTTACACACTTATGGTTTGGATGAATACATTTCTACTGTCATGTTGAACCTATTGGTTATATAGAGTTTCCTCCACTAGATGGCATTAGTTTACTACTCTGGGAATGTGATTTGTTTTTAAACAAAAATTTTTATAAAGCCTTTTTATTCTAGTAAGGGATATGATTTTAGGATGTAGTATGTTATGCATATTTTTTTATTGAATATGTTTATTTGAATGTATTTTCATTGTGAAGAGTCACTCCGCTGATGGATTTTAATTGGTTAATTGATTTAGTGTCTGAATCTACTAGAATGTATCAATGTGATTGTGAAGGGGTATTTGCTATCTGATGAGGTTCTGGCTGCAAGGGATAAAAACGAGGGGATTCATTAAGGCATTATTTTCAATAATAGAGTACTTCACACGTTTAACTTCTGTTTCTGGTCTTCAGTGCCCTTCTTGGTGCTTGTTTTAATGATTATGTACAGGTTTTTGAAATAGTTTTTCTTGTAATAGTTGATTTTTTTTAAGTTATGAAGCTGTCTGTAGGAATGAAGATCAGTCGAAGTATTACAATCTTTCCACGCAGTCTCTTATGCATAACAGTAAGAGTGGTTTGTGAGAGTCAGGGGGCATATTGGGTTTTGATTCTCAACTCCCTGGCTCCTATCAAGAAAATAAATGTGTCTAAAAAGATGTTAAATGGCAGGACAGCTTCCTCCAGGGGCAGGTCATACAGGAAGGAACAGTTAATTGTAGCGTGAGTGGTTGAAAGTGTCTGGATTTAAGTTTGAAAGCTTACAGCAGTTTTGTATTGCTGGGATTTGTGTAGTGGGGGTGAGTGTTGAAGTATGAAGGTGGGATGGTGGTCACTTGGTTATCAGGTAGGGTGGAGGGGTTATGGTAAGAATTAGGGTTGGAGGCAAGGACCCAATCTAGTTTTGAGTCAGAATTGGTGTGTTTATTTAGATGAGTGAGGGCAGATATTAGCTGGGAGAAGCCAAACAGATTAATGGAGGTGTTAAGGGGAAACAGTATCAAGGGTATTCCAACTGATGTTAACATTACCCAAGATATCAGTTTCATATGAGACAGTTTAAGAATCCAGGAGATCAAGAGCTCTAAGACAGGGTTGCCGTTTCCTGTGGGGATACAGATGGAGGCAATAGCTAGTTTCTTGTGATTATTCAGTTTTCAGGTGACATTGAGAACTTCAGCTGGGTGGAAGTTTGGAAGAATGATTTGTAGAGGGAGAGCTGATTAGAGTATTGAAATGCACCCCACCACCTTTTTTCTTAAGTCTATCTTGCCAAAAGACGTTATAGCCTGGGGAAAGAAATTCTGAGTCAGACATGCAAGGCTTAAGCCAGGTTTCAGAAAAGGTGAAAATGTCAAGGGTGTGTAGGGAGATATAGGCATGGAACAGGGAGATTTTATTCATAATACTCTGAATGTTCGAAGATAGAATACATAGTTTTTTGATGGAAGAGGATGGGAGGGTCTGCGAAGTAGAACTGGGAGTGGAGTTTAGGTGGTGTGAAGGATGAGCACAGGGAGAGGAGCTGCGGTTAGCTCCCGGGTTGGGATGTGTACCACCTGACAGTAGTAGATTTAAAATCAGTAATTTGAGAGAGAATTAAAGTAGTTGTATTGGAGGCAGGTTTTTGGTTTAGTTTTAAGAGGGAGTGTGACTAGTCGTAATATCTTCATTCTGTACAAGGTAGTGTCGTAATGAAAAAGTGATGGGGTTTATAGGCAAAGAGTAGGTGGCAAAGAGTTTGGTTTGGGGAAATGTTACAGTAGGTGTAGGGTGTCTATGTGAGGGTGCACTGATATGAGGTAGTGAGGGAGGTAAGGATTAGAATGGGTGAGAAGAAAAACTAGAAAGCTGTTAAAATATTTTAAGATTTCAGAGAAACATTTTGGCAGTCTATTCAGAAATGAAGTAGGTTGTTGAAATACTACCTGCATGCCAACAGGTGGGGGGAAGGACTATGCAAAAGGTCTTTAATATGACAGGTTGATTAAAGTATAAAGGATGTGAAGTTTGATTGGATGGGGTGTGAGGAAGCTGCATGGGGAAAGGGGGATGTGGTTATAGGGGATAGAATACAAGTGTAGTGTATGCAGGGGTGGGTGGGAATGGGGGTAGAGTAGGGGAGCAGTGTGAGCCCAAGCATAGAGAGGGCGAAAGGAGAGGGTTGGGTCAGGTCTCGACAGACTGGAAGCTGAAAAATCAAGCAAACAAATCAGTGAAACCATGTGCGTCTCTGCAGGAAAAAGCGACTGGTTTGCAGTGTCAATGAATAGACTCAAATATAGAGACAGTGGAATGGGGAGGTGTCAAGTTAAGGAGAAGTAAAATAGACTACAGAATCTGGAACAAAAAAAGCCAGCTAGGACAGTGTTTGAATGCAGCAAAGCATCATGGGAGAAGGCATCAGAAAGTACAGTTGTGTACACTTCCCATAAATGTAGATGTTGAGTGTATTCATTATTGCAGTCATCACATTTGGGGTTATCTGCTTGTAGTAGCCCTCAGACGGCCTGATTATCAAAGTCTTGGGTCTTGCATCGGTTGCTGTCTCACCTTCCATAACGTCAGGTAGTCAGGGGTATAAAGCATGCAGCCAATGCCATTACACCAGTCTTTCTTGCCATGCGGTGCCCGAAGGAGAAGCAGTTTGCAAGTGCTGGTCGGCTGACTCCTGAAATTTTCATTTTCGAGTTTTAGAACCTAAGTCTTCAACTAAAGAAATTTTCATTTTCGAGTTTTAGAACCTAAGTCTTCAACTAAAGCCAAGTACCCTGTTGAGGAAACTTTTTCTTGCTCTAAACCGATGTCAGTAAAAGTCAATTGTATTTCTTGCGGAAAGCTAATACCTCAAAGATTTTCATTAGTACTGTATTCCTTGCCTAGGCCCTGACCACGACGTACCTCACTGTCGGTTTTGTGCCTTATTTAAACAGTGAACTATTCGTTGTCTGTATATTTACGCTTCTAAATATTTTGATACCCTGTTCAATTACCCAGATATGGCTTCGGTAAGCCACCCGACTACAGACATTCCGAAAATACGCAAAAATAGAGAGACAGGCGGCCTAGGTCCAAAGCTGCCGACGATGCTTCTCCTAAGCTAGTCACCAGTTTGGTGGTACTCAGTGAGGCGCTTTCGCAGCCCCTGATACCCGCTACTTCAGATTCAGAGGCCTCTACTGAGACCCATTCAGAGTCCGGTATGCAGAGAGATGCTTCAACTGTGGAACCTGCAGATGTCTCTACCTTGGATGGGTCAGGAGCCGCTGTGCAGGCACCGGCTTCTGTGGGTGTATTTAGGCCTACTAACTTGCATATTAAACAGATGCCCTTTTCTTCTTCAAGGCCTAAAACTCAATCCATGCCTAGAAAACCAACGCTCAGACCACATGGTCAGGGCCTCTATGCCTAAAAAACAATTGATAAGAATGGCTGAAGACCTTATTACTTTAATCAGGGGAAGCCAACCTTTCCCTCCGAGAGACCTAGGACTGAATTTGCTTATGATACTTCTGATCAGGATTCTGAAATTTCTGTTTCCTCTGATGACCAGGATTTATCCTTATCTACCTATGAGGATTCTGATGCAGATGACTCTATTCCCCCTGCTTCCCCTCCAGAGGTTTTTCTCTTTTGGTGAAACCTTGCATACTCTTCGGGAGCATTTTCGCTAGGAAAGCCAGGATTACTCTGATTCTAAAAAGAGGCTTAGGGATTTCTTACTCCTGCCCAACACAGGCCTTTAGCTATCCCCCCTGTACTGGACATTGTTGATGCCTTTTTGGAATCTAGCTTGGCCCCTGACTCCTTACCTCCTGCTCCCAAGAAAATCTGATGGATATTATAGGGTTCCTGACTCTCACAATTTCCTTTTTAAAAATCCTACTGCTGATCCTGAGACCATATCAACAGGGACCCAGGGGCATTAAGGCTACTACTGCCCAAAATCCTACCCCCTCTGACAGAGATTCCAAGGTGCTGGATAGATGGGGTAAGAAGGTATACACTTCTGCAACCTTAGCCATCAGAGCCTTAAACTGCCAGTTTCATATGTTAAAGTATCAGCAGCATATTATTGGATTGCATAAACAGAAAATGTTGATTCCTGACTCTGCTGAAAATAAGGATTTACAGGATTTAATGCATTCTGCTGAACAAGTTGGAAAACTAGAATTTATGTACTCACCATAACGTTCGATGTATGTAGTCCATCTCGCCTCACATTCTTACTCATGGGTTCGGAGCCGAACATCGGCTCCGACTTGGCCAACTTATTTTTCTAGCACGAAGTCTCTAATTGGCTGGGCTAACCTGGTATCCCATGCTGCACCACTCCATAACCACATTTATAGTTTGCAGCAACTCATAGTCACACCTCATGCACAACCACAGCTCAGAAGAGTAGAACACTAACCAGGGCAGCAAAGAAAAAATAATCAATACCGAAGGGTACTGAAGACAAATGTCGCCTCCAAATCCTCCAGGAGGGGGACAGGTGGGAGGGAACGTAAGAATGTGAGGTGAGATGGACCACATACATCGAACGTTATGGTGAGTACATAACTTCTAGATGTTATGTGGTCCAATCTCGCCTACATTCTTACTCAAGGGACAGTGTCCCCAGCACCTCTATCCTGGGAGGCTCAATGGAAGATGCTCCTGAGAACAGTGGAACCAAAGGAAGCCCGGCCCCTAGAAGCCACGTCTAATTTGTAATGAGTAATGAAGGCGTGGGGAGAAGCCCACATGGCCGCAGCACAAATTTCATCCAAGGATAGCCTGGAATGATAAGCTACTGAAGCGGAAACAGCCCTGGTGGAGTGAGCCTTGATGGGGAACGGTAACTCTCTGCCTGCTGACGAGTAGACGTAGGAGATGCAGTCAGAAATCCATCTGGAAATTGTAATCTTAGAAACAGGGGAACCTGTTCTATTTTCTGAAAAGGACACAGAGTTGGTCAGACTTATGAAGTTGTTTTGTCCTGTTTAAGTAAAAACAAAGCTGCCAGTGTACGTCCAACTGATGAAACAAACTCTGCCTTGTTGGAAAATTGAGGAAAAAAAACTGGCAGCTCAGTGGACTGATTGAGGTTAACGGCAGAGGTTACCTTCGGAAGGAAGGATTAGGTTTTAAGGAAACCCTGTCCTTATGAAAGATTAAATAAGGGGATTTGATGGACAACGCTTGAATCTCTGACACCCGTCTGGCTGATGTGATAGCTATCAAGAATGCAGTCTTCCAAGACAGAAATTTTAATTCACAGGTGGCAGCTGGTTTGAAAGGTGATGAAGTCAGGGCCTGTAAAACAAAATTTAAATCCCATGGCATGATGGGTTCTGACAAAGGAGGCCGAAGCAACAAGGTGCCCCTCAAAAAGGCCTTACATAGCTTATGAGCCATGAGAGAAGGTTCTTAAGAGGTATGAAAATTAGAAATAGCGGCCAGCTGAACCTTAATGGTAGCAGGAGCAGAACCCTGCTGAAAAAGTGTGTATAAAAAATCTAAGACAGCAGGGATGGGGGCTGTGAAAGGATCCAGTCCCTTGGCCTGAGCCCAAATCGAAAATCTTTTCCATTTGCTGGAGTAAATCTTCCTGGTAGAAGATTAATGAGAAGAAGAAAAAATGTGTACTACCTCAGGTGAAAAACGAAGTCTGAAAAGATGGAAGTGGAGTAGCCAGGCTGTCAACCTGAGGGTCCACAGAGAGGGATAGGACTGTCCCATGTGTCAGTAGGTCTGGTGCTGGGTCCAGAGTCCAAGGACTGTTCACTGCATACTGATGAAGAAAGGAGAACCAGACTTGGCGAGGCCAGTGTGGGGCAATCAGAATCATCTTGCTTCCCGAGGAAATGGCTTTCTGAATCAGTCTTGGTAGCAGAGGAAACTGAGGGAAAGCACAGAGCAGACCGGGAGGCCAATCGTGGACTAGAGCGTCCCTGGGTGACTCCCCCCTGTGGGGGGGACCAGAGTGAAGTAGTTGATGCACTTGGTATTGTGGGGATTGGCAAAAAGGTCGCAGCAAGGCTGACCCCACCTGTTGAAAATCTGTTCCGCAACTCGGCGGTTCAGGGACCACTCGTAAGGCATCAGAATAGATCTGCTTAGCCTGTCTGCCATCACAATGGCCTTCCCCGGAATGTGTGTTGCCACTAGGAACCGTCGGGAAGACACTGCCCACTGCCTCTCTGCATATGGGGTAAGACCTGGTTCCCCCTTGCTTGTTCAGGTACCACACTATGGACATGTTGTCCGAGTGAATCACAATCGTTCCTAGGGGAAGAGAGCTCTGCAATGCTTGCAACGCCAGTAACACCTTTCATCTCTAGAACATTGATGTGCAGATGTACCTCGTTCTCCTGCCAGGTGCCTTGGACCGTCCTGCCAAAATAATGCCCCCCCCCACCCTATCTGGGAGGCGTCCGTGGTCACCATGGCAACTGGAGTCATAGGAATAAACTGATTCCCTTTGTTCAAGTTGGTGGAACGCAGCCACCAACAGAGGTCCTGTTTGCACCGATCAGTGAGTAAGATCAAATGGGACAGGGGAAGTTTCTGAAAGAACCATGGGCAGAGAGGAGCCACTGCAGAAGCCTCATGTGTAATCTGGCTAGGGGCATTAACATAATGGTGGCTGCCATGGATCCCAGGAGCTGTAGGACCCATCTGGCCTGAACCTTCTTGAGGGGTAGCAATGCGCGAACCTGACTCTGCAACACCTCTATCCTTTCTTGAGGCAGGAACGCCAGTATATGAACGGTGTTTAGCTCTGCGCCTATAAATGTGACACGCTGTGAGGGCAGCAAGGCAGACTTTCCCCAATTCAAGGTAATTGCTAGTTGATAACAAAGGGCAATGGTCTTTTCCCTGGCCTGAATGAGAAGATGCCTGGTGAGGGCAGTTAGGAGCCAGTCGTCCAGGTATGGAAACACTTGGAATCCTTTGACGTCTCAGGTGAGCTGTCACCACTGCCAAACACTTGGTGAACACCCTGGGGGCTGTGGTGAGGCCAAAGGGCAGGGCATGAAACTGGAAATGACTGGCTCCCAGCCGGAAGTGTAAGTGACTCCTGGATGCCCTGTCCATTTTGATATGGTAAGGATCCTTGAGGTCGATGGAGCACATCCATACTTCTTTTCCCAGTAATGGAAAAATAGACTGACGGGTGACCATTCGGAACTTGGACTTTAGAACGTAGCGATTCAGTTGGCTGAGATCCAAGATGGATTTTTTTTGGGCACCAAAAATGTCTTGAGCAAGTCCCTAATCCGATCTGGTCTGAGGGGACAGGTTGGATGACTCCTTTTTCCAGCAACTTTGAAATTTCTAGTGTTGCGTGATCCTTTTGACGGGGTGGAACGTCTGGGATTCTCTTGGGTGGTGGAGGAGGGTCTGACAATAAGGGGATGGAATAACCTCCGGTAACTATACGAAGCACCCATCGATCCTGAGTGATACTTGCCCAGCCTTCCGGGTACAACAAAATGCGGCCCGACTGGCTCCGGAATAGCACAGTCGGGCAATACATCAGAGACGATGATAGGAAGGCCCGCGAAAGGAATCACGTCTCCCGAATTGCGAGGGCCTCTTCTGCCCCCAGGGTGGCATCTCCCAGAATAGCCACCTCCTCCTCTGCCTCTGGAGGGGGACTCACCTTGACCGGCAGGGAGACTTCTGTGACTTTTTGAACCACATTTTTCCTCCCCTCTGAGCCTTGGGGTAAGGCCTAGATGGGAGGGAAAAATGGACCCCTACGGCAGACAGGGTCTTTCCCTCTTGCTCGCATCTGGTGAGGGTGTCTTTCACTTTGGTCCCAAAGAGTGAGGACCCATCAAAGGGGGAGTCAGTGAAGGAAGACTTGAAGACCTCCGCGAAATGACACAGGCGCATCCAGGCTTGCCCTCTAAGGGCTACACCTGAGCTAGCTGCCCTGCTCGCTCCCTCGGCTGCACAAGATATGAGCCTCATGGACGAGTTGACAATCGAGCCAAGAGTAGACAACTGGGCGTTAACCGTCTGTGTTAACGCCTCAGGTACGTTACCTGTTACAGTATCTCCTAACTCTTTAAGGAGATCTCTCTGGAGCAGAGTAAAATGACAAAGACAGTTCAGACACCGAAGTGTGAAGGTCGCTGAAGAGAGGGTACGCTTCCCGTACCGATCCATACTCCTAGACCCCTTGTTAGGAGGATGGACGGAGGAAGAAGAGTCTGCTACTTCCTGCCGAGTGGCCGCCACCACCATGGCATCCACAGAAATCTCTTTGGACAGGAACTCTTTCCCAGGGGGAGCTGAAAAAAATTTATTAGGGCGTCTTGGTACAGGCTCCACCACCAAGTCAGGAGTCTCCCACGCCCTTCGACAGATCAAATCTAGGAGCTCATCGAAGGGTGGAGACACCCAGGAGGCAGAAAGTTGAGCCCCAAAGGTCTTGAGGAATACAGACTCCTCCTCAGAGGGGGTTTTGGACAACCAGCCGCCTCTCTGCCTCAAAATCCCCAGGATGTCGGAGAAAAAGACGTCGTCGGAGGACGACTTGGGGACCCCTCTAACTCTTCGAGGTCGGTATCAGAGGTGACACTCACCCTGGGAGTCTATTTGCTTCCTCTTGCACAACTTCTTTCTTGAGGGCTCCTCAGGCACAGACTCGGAGGCCCTCAGAAAGTCGGGGACCGCTCATGGGGGTATCCCCAGACCTTGGGGCTCCGCCGTTAACAGACAGGGGGACATCAGAGGCTCTCGCCTGAGTGGAAGGGGATGGAATGACCGATCCGGGTGACGTCACTGAGGATCTGGCCAGTGCGCTCCTCATGGCCTCTAAGGCGCGTTCCCCCGAATTCGAAGATTGACCAACCTCTGAGGCCAAGACCGGAGCCGAAGTTCCTAGAGCCAAACCGCCGAGAGGGAGGCTCGGAACAGACAAAAGTCCCAAAGTATCCCCCTCGGGCCTGACAGAGGAAACCCGGGTTCTGAAACAAGAGGACGGAGCCGATGTCGGCACCGATAATGCCTTAAGAGGTACCGGAGCCGGCAGAACATCACCCGAAGCAGAACACTCCAACTCCAAAGACAAGGAGGTGCTCAGAGGAGGAAACATGGGTACACTCATTGGGACTGGCTCCGGAGCCGAAAATAATTTTGCCAAAACCGGTGACTGCAGGAGCCTCTGGGTCACACTATCCACATCCAAATCAGAGAGTCTGGAGGATTTGGAGGAGAGAAGGTGACTGTGATCTCCTATCTGGACATCCTTGTCTGTCACTAGACCACCGGCTCCGAATGGGCTCCAACAGGATTGGAGCAGAGGCTGATTCAAGAACCACAGCTACCTCCTGCGGCCCCGAGGACAAGCGAGCCGAGGAGGTAGAATCCAATTTGGTAGTCTTCTCCGGTGGCTCCGATGAAACAGATGGAGCTGGAGATCTCTTCTTAGCCTTAGAAGTCGTGGCTTTAGTCTGTGAACCAGAGGAAGAGTCCAAGGACTCCTCAAAGGAAGGCTTTAGAAGGCCCTTCAGTATAAGTTTATTTTTTCTTTCCTGTAGCATCCTTGGGCTGAATGCGTGACAACATCTACAGGACTCTTGTAAATGTATAACCCTCCCCAGGCAGTACACACAAGCGGTATGTCCATCTGTTATGGACATCTTGTAGCTGCATTTAGAACACTTCTTAAACCCGGAGGATTTGTGTTCCTTTTGATCCTTTGACATGTCAGCAAAACCACAGTATACACCACCACAGAAAAAGGACCTTAGACCAACAACGGTTAAGACGGGAAACTACCGCTAACAGTTGACAACAATCTAAGTCAAACTATTCTGACAACTAACGAGACACACAAAGAAGCAAGGGACAAAACGCTTTCCTTTCACAGGAACAGACAAACTACACATTGGAGGGAGGACTAGGCCCTCTAACTTAAACGGGCCTAGCCCATAGGAACAGAGGGATACCACAAACAAATCACTCACACCACAAAAAATACGTCAATAACAAGAGCAATCAGCTATTAAAATAGCTTTTGTGAGGAAACAAACACAATTTTCAGTGAGAAAAAAGAAGTTTTAAAGCTACTTAGCCACAGCCAAGCGAGACCACGTCCTAGCTACACGAGCGGCAAACGAGATCTGGGGTTATGGAGTGGTGCAACATGGGATACCAGGTCAGCCCAGCCAATTAGAGACTTCGTGCTAGAAAAATAAGTTGGCAGAGTCGGAGCCGATGTTCGGCTCCGAACCCGTGAGTAAGAATGTAGGCGAGATTGGACCACAAAACATCTTACTTTGCAATGTGGTTTTGAGTCACTCGAGGCATCTTGCAGGGCTGCTGTCACTGGGTCGGTACTTAGAAGGCATGCTTGGCTTAAGGAGAAATCTTTGACAGATCATGTTAAAGCTAAATTGCTGGATGCTCCCTTAAATCAGGACCGCCTGTTTGGCAACAAAGCAGTAGTAGTACTTAAAAAGATGGAGGAAAAAAGAAATCTATGCAAACTGTTAAAGATTTCCTGCAAGTACAGCCTCCAACATTTAGTAGGCATTGGTCCTCTAAAAATTGGTCCGTTCCTGCCTCTTCCAGGCCTTTTCAGTACAAACCCAGAACCAGCAGAGCACCCAGGCTTCAATCCCAAGGTACGCGCACAGGACTAAGCAGTGTGGGGGGGGGGCTCACACTTCCAAATCAAGGAGTAGTAAAATTCCCCCCTATGGTAAACTGTCTCAATGACTTAACTTTAAAACTTCCAAGCCCTTCTCAACTGATTGCTCCTTTAGGGGTAAAGATTGCTCTGCAGGCAAAAAACTGGCAACTCATTACCCAGGACAAGTGGGTTTTAAATATAGTTTCCCCAAGTCTACAGATTCCACTTCCATACGTTGCCAACACCAAATGGTTGGCCAGATCTACCTTCTGAGTTTGGACTGAGAAGGCCTAGAAGAGGCAGGAAAGGACGAATTCTTAGAGGGCCAATGCCTTACAGGGTTCCTGACTCTCACAAGTTCCTTTTTAAAAATCCTACTGCGGATCCTGAGACCATTTCACAGTGACCCAAGGGCATAGGACATTGTGTAAAGGACTATCTTTTATACCCTCTGTAGCATCAGACTTTACGGAATTAATTTTTGATATTAAGAAATTCACCAGGAGTTTAATGTTGAAATTAGTGTACAATGATTGTAACGCAACTAATGATAATTCATCTATTAATGAATTTATTTTTAAGAAACAGAGTACGTTTTTGCCAAAAATGAATTCTCTTACAACTGCTTTTGAGAAATTGTGTGTACAGGACGTTTATGACCTTAACTTTAGACATAATGATGTGAAATATGGTCGGAATGCTTCTAACTTGAGTAGAGATGAAAGGATGGCCCTTAGAAGTTTAGAGTTGAATTGTAATATTACTATTCGGCCAGCCGATAAAGGTGGCCCCTTAGAGGTCCTGGATATAGTGGATCCTGGTGTATAGCAAAAATGATTGGTATTGTTAATTGATGCCTTTTTAATATGAAGATTACTCTTGAACAAATGGAAACCATTATGTATGATGTACAAATTTTCTTAAAATGTTTGTTAGAAATTAATTTAACTGATGATAGTTGTTTGCTTATTTCTTGGTTACTAAGCCTACAGTACACCCCTAAATACAAGGTTTACCCAAGCTCCAAAAAAATAAGTTGGATCCACCACTGAGACCTATAGCCTCAGGTAGAAATTGGGAGAACTGAGACAGTTTCCATTTATGTTAAGAAAGATGTGTGGCCTATCTTAGATAATTTAGAGTATATTCTCAGAAATACTGAGCATTTTTAGGAGACTTATATTGCTATACACAAGATGGTGATCATGTTTGTCACTATGGATGTGGTCTCATTCACGGTGATTCCGAATTATGAGGGACTTTTGAGTATACAATGCTTTTTAAAAACTTATTCTACTTTTGATCAGCAGAAAATAGATTTATTGATTAAATTACTAGAAATAGTTCTGGAACATAATTTTTTGTATTTGGCCAACAATATTACAAGCAATGCAATGGCGTGGCTATGGGAACTGCATGTGCTAACAGTTATGCCAATGCTGTGATGGTTGCTTGGGAGCTACAACACATTGCAGGGCCCATATAAGAATTTTATTTTATTTTACACAAGATTCGTAGATTATCTTTTTATTTTGTGGGGAGGTACTTACGAACTTCTTTTGGAGTTTCATGTTTATTTGAACAATACAATATTTGTGTTTTACTTATAAGTATTCTATGTCTGAGATTGATTTTCTTGATGTTAAAGTTATTAGGGAATATACAAGTGAGATTTATACTAAATTACACAAGGAGGAATGTTATGTTAATCATGTCTTGCATAGAGAGTGTTCACACCCTCCATATATATATTCAAGAACATCATATGTAATCAAATTTATAGGGCCTCGAGATTGAATGTATGGGACGCTGACTTTACACAGCAAGGGGATGTAGCTATAGATCATTTATAGGAAAGGGGCTATAATTATCAAGTGATTCTACCTAATGTTTCAGCAGTTGTAGAGAAAAGATGTACACATGCTTTACCATACTTTTCTGCAAGGGATGGAGTTACGAATAGTTTTAAAAATAAAAAGAAGAGCTTGAAAAGTACTAAACTTAAAGTCCCTTTATGTTATACTTTGAATGTGGTTAAGTATATGAAAATAAAGCACTGGAACATTCTTACCACGGATGCTGATGTGGCTAATTTATTGATTGAGAGCAAATTTATGTTTAGAAATAGTAGGTCTCTAAGGAGGAGACTGTGCTATCCTAAGTATGACCAGCAGTGTGTGGAGGGTGTGGGCACTACACTGTATGGCAAATGTAAATATTGCCAGTTTTTGGTACCAGAGGTAGTTTTTATCATCCAGACCAAAAGAAGATTTATACATTTAATATCTCAGTCACCTGTATAACTGAGCATGTTATACATCTTACCCACTGCATACAATGTAGTAAATTTTATACTGGCAAGACGGCTAGGCGCTTCAAAGATCGTATTAGGGAACACATTTATTACATCAGTAAACTAAACTGTGTCAATGCCTTAGCCAAGCATGTCAACAGTACTGATTCTACGCATCATTTTAAGTTTTTAGTCATAGGAAGAGTTTATGAAAATGTCAGAATGGGTGATAAACGGCTAAGAACAGAAGATTTCTACATGGTTAGTTAAGATGAAAGCTGATGCAGGGAGTGGATTAAATGTGTGTGTACTACTTAGACCTAAATTGAAGTCTAGACCCCTTAGAATGTAGTCCTATTTAAGTCAGTTTATGAGAGGATAGTGTTTATTACTTTTATGGATGTTTTTTATATACATGTTCTATGCATAATGTATTTCACTTTTTAATGAGATTTTTTCTTTAAATTTATTAATTGGAGTTGTCATGTGATTTTATTAACTGTTTTAAAAAGGGTGCGTTTCTGAAGTGTACTTTCATTACACCCGATGACGCAACTTTGAGAAAGTGCTTGAGTTCGTTCTGTGCACTAAAGTTTTTATACTGGAAGCAACAGCAGCCGTGGTTGTGTCCTTACTGGTTTTTGTTCTTATACATTGGACAAATTTATTGGGTTGTTGGTGGTACTACTTCTGCAATTGAGCTAATAAACTATTAAAGCACTACACACAAAGTAACAATTTAAGCACACCGCTACAGCAGATGGGATACACAACACAGGCCTGTCAAAAAAAAAAAGACGTCCCAGAAGAAGCCCACAACAGAGACAAAATATCTACCTAAGCTATGAAAAGCACAGCATTCACAAAACTAAGAAATTCTAAGTTGTAAATATAGAAAAATAGCAAAAAGGCAAAAAACTTGGCCATGGCCAAGGAGAGAACATCCAAACTCGTACGAGATCTTGGGAATTGCACTACTGCATGACTGGACACCTACTCAGCCACAAGCCAAGTTAGAGACTTCGAGCTACTGTATTCGGCCAAGTCAGAGGCGATGATCGGCTCCGAAACCATTCAGTAAGAATGAAGGCGAGATAGGACAACAAAACATCCTAACACTATGAAAACAAGAAAAGAGAAGGAGACAAGATAAATGATCAGCCACTAAGCACTATAATACTATGAAAAGATATCAGAAACTAATAAAAATGTAGTTCTTAACTGAGCCTGGAAATTTGTGTCTGGGCACACCAGTAGCAAATGAGATTTGTGGAGGCTGGGCTAGACATGGGGAATTATGAGTAGGGGAGGAGTTTGAGCCTGGAAGCTAGAGTCTATGGGAGGTGACCAAATCAGATCAGAGACCCACACGTAAAGCAGAAAGTACAGTTGTGGAAGCTTAATATAAATGTAGATGTTAGAGTGTATTCACTGTTGCAGTCATCACATTTGGGTTATCTGCTTGCAGTAGCCCTCAGTCAGCCTGATTAACAAAGTCCTGGGTCCTGCATCGGGTGCTGTCTCTTCTTCCATGACGTCAGGTAGTCAGGGGTATAAAGCATGCAGCCGATGCCATTACATCAGTTTTTCTTGTCCTAGATGTCAGGTGCCCCCCTAATGGGAAGCAATTAAATATATATATATATATATATATATATATATATATATATATATATACACACACACACACACACACACACACACACACACACACACACACACATACATACATAGACACACACACAAGGTTATACCTCCAACAAAAAAGCAAATACACCAAAAAGCTTTTAAGCATAGTAAAGGTGTAGAAGTATAGCCAAAAGTTGTCAGGGGGCTGGAGGGAGGTTAACAAGGACTGCAACAGTGAATACACTCGAACATCTACATTTATGGTAAGTGCACACAACTGTACTATGTTCTTCGTGTTTCACTGTTGCAGTCATCACATTTGGGTAAATTCCCAAAGCTAAGGATAGGAGGAGGACTTTAGATAGCATTAGGAACAGCTAAAAGACCCTGCAAGACTGCAGTGGCAAAGCCAGCTCTTGATTTAGAGAAAATTGGCAAATGGTAATGCTTGATGAAAGTATGTACAGAACTCCAGGTAGCAGTTTCTAGGATGTCCCTGGTAGGGACACCTCTGCGAAAGGCTGTAGAGGTAGATGCAGCCCTGGTTGAATGGGGTCTAATCCCCTATGGGATAGGTTTTCCATGGTGCTTACAGCAGAAATTAATGCAATGGCCTATCCATTTAGAAATGCTTTGCTTTGAAATAGCCTTCCCCTCTGCCCCTGCAGCAAATGCCACCAGTTCAGATTTCCTTTGAGGTTTAGTCCTGTCCAAGTAAAATGTAAGTTGTCTGTGCACATCTAAGGAGTGCAGTATCCGTTCCCCTTAGTTCTGTGGATTAGAAAAGAAGGTTGGCAAATGAATGGACTGATTAAGAGCCACACTGGATACCACCTTGGGCATGAAGGAGGGATTGGTCCTGAGGGACACCTGTCCGCATGAAAGATGACGAAAGGCTCCACTGCCATAAGGGCCTGTAATTCAGATGCCCTTCTGCTGAACTGATTGCTAAAAGGAAGGCTGTTTTCCAAGAAAGGAATTTTAACTCTGCACTTGCAGCTGGCTCAAAAGGAGGAAGAATGCATTTTTCCAATACAAAGTTAAGGTTCCAGGCAGGAGTTGGGGCTCTCCTGCATGGTCTTAAGTTTTTGCCCCTCTGAGGAACTGCTTGAGCAGTGGATGAAAGAAGAGGAGTGGTTCTGTGTTGTAATGAGCTGAAATGGCTGAGGGGTGAATTTTGATGGAGGAAAACGAAAAGCCCTTGTGAAGCATCTCAGTTAAGTATTGAAGAATCTGAGGTAAATTGGACGCTGCTGTGCCCATCCCTCAAGTTTGGTTCCAGGCACAGAATCTTTTCCATTTTTCAGCATAAGATTTTCTAGTACTAGGCCTCCTTACCTTCAAAATGACATCCAACACTTGTTTACTGAGGAATAGTAACTGAGAGATTAGGTAATTAGCCAGTCTGCCAGGTTCAGGGTTTGAAGCTGAGGGTGCAGAATATGGCTCTCCTTCTGTGACAGCAGGGTAAGGATCTGATGCAGGTGCCATGGAGCCAGCAGTGACACACTGTCCAAGAGGGGGTACCAGTGTTGGCGTGGCCAGTCTGGTGTAATCAGTATCATCCTTGGTTTGTCCTGTTTGATCTTTAGTAGTACTCTGGAGAAGAGAGTCAGAGGAGGAAAGCCATAAACTGATACATTTTTCCAGCTGAAGGACAGAGCATCAACTTTCCACACTTGTTTGTGGGGAGTCCTTGTGCAGAATTTGTCCAATTGATAGTTCTGGGAGGAGGGCAAACGGGTCTAGATCTGGGCTTCCCCATTTGTTTATCAACATGTTGAAAGTCTTTGGTTCCAGTTTCCACTCGTGTGGGTCCATGAGAATTCTGCTTAGTCTGCCAGTGTATTTAGTTTTCCTGGCAGGAATTGAGCCTATAGATGCACTTGGTAGCTCAACTCAAGGCTGTGTTCCACAGAGCCATGGCTAGTCTGCAGAGGGGGTAAGAATGGGTACCCCCCCCCCGCTTGTTTACTTACCACAAGAGTGGTGCTGTCTGTCTTTACCATTAATTGTCCTGGAAGAGTGTGGTCCTTGAAGGCTCTCAAAACATTTCTTTTTGATTGATATGCAGGTGCATTTGATTTGGGTTCCATTTGCCCTGAATAAACTTCCCTGCCAGGTGAGCCCCCATGCATAATCTGGTGCATCTGTAGTTAGGGTTTGGGCGGCGGGGGGTAGACTGAATGGTAGTCCCTTATTTTGGTGGCAGGCCTCTGCCCACCAAAGGAACTCTAACCGTAGGCAAGGTATGATAGGAATCATTGCTTCTAGATCCTGGTAATGTGGACACCATAGGCTTTTTAGATACCATTGTAGTTTCCTCATATGCAGTCTTGCATATGGAATTAGTAGAATGCAGGAGGCCATGAACCCCAAGGCTTGCAATACTTGCCTTGCAGATAGCAGGGTTTTTGTGGCCATTAGTTTGAAGTAAGTTGTGAAATGAATTTGTTTCTCTGGCGCGAGGAAAGACATCTGAGAAGTTGTGTTCAAGCTTGCTCCCAGGAATATAATTTGTTGACAGGGTACCAGATGTGGCTTCTTTTTGTTTATGGTGTACCCCAGACAAGTTAGCACCTTTTGTACAAATGCCAGATGATTCAAAAGTATGTCCTGGCTTTCTGCCTGAATTAGACAATCGTTCAGGTATAGGTATATGTGAATATTTCTTTGCCTGCAATGACTGGAGCTAGGCACTTTGTGAATACCCTGGGTGCTGTAGATAAGCCAAAGGGCAGTGCAGAGAACTGATCGTGCATGTAGCCTGCTTTGAAGCGTAGGTATCTTCTGCAAGATTCCCTGACTGGGATGTGCAGGTAGGCTTCCTTTAAATCCATTGTTGCCAACCAGGCATCTTTGCCTAGCATAGGAAGCAGCTGGTGAAGAGTTAGCATCTTGAATTTTGGAATCACCAAAAAGGTGTCTAAGATAGAAAGGTCCAGGATAGGACGCCATGAGTTGCCTTTTCTGGGTACCAGGAAAAGTCTGGAGTAGAAACCTTGTCCCTTTTCCTCTTCTGGTACAGTTTGAATAGCCTTTATGCTTAAGAGACAGAGTACTTGCTTTTGAGCCTCTGCCCACTGACTTGGGGGTAGATCTGGCCAACCGTTTGGGGTTGGCAATGTGTGGAAGTGAAATCTATATCCTTGGGAAACTATATTTAAAACCCATTTGTCCTGGGTAATAAGTCCCCAAGTTTTTGCCTGCAGAGCAATCTTTCCCCCTAAAGGAGCAGTGAGTTGAGAAGAGCTTGGAAGTTTTAAAGTTAAGTCATTGAGACAGCTTACCACAGGGCGGAGTCTTACTACTCCCTGATTTGGAAGTGGGAGCCCCCCACTGCTTAGTCTTGTGCGTACCCTGGGACTGAAGATGCCTGGGTGTTCTGCTGGTTCTGGGTTTGAACTGAGAAGGCCTGGAAGAGGCGGGAAGGGACCAATTCTTAGAGGGCCAATGCCTACTAAATCTTGGAGGTTGTACTTGTAGGAAATCTAACAGTTTGCATAGATTTAGCTTTTTCCTCCATCTTTTTACGAACAACTTCAGTTTTGTTGCCAAACAGGCGGTCCTGATTTAAGGGAGCATCCAGCAATTTAGCTTTAGATGATCTGGCAAAGATTGCTCCTTAAGCCAAGCATGCCTTCTAAGTACAGACCCAGTGACAGCAGCCCTGCAAGATGCCTCTAGTGAATCAAAACCACATTGCAAAGTAAGTTTTCCAACCTGTTCAGCAGAATGCATTAAATCCTGTAAATCCTTACTTTCAGCAGTCAGGAATCATCATTTTCCATTTAAGCAATCTAATATGCTTCTGATACTTTAACATATGAAACAAAAACACCCAATCCTATTTTACTTCCAAGTTCTTCTCAAAATCAGTCTTGCTCTTTAAAAGCACCTCCACCAGGGAACCAAGTCTACACAAATAAACAATACTTGCGGGAGAGATGGGTTCTTAAATGTATTCATAGCTCATGGAATAAGTACCCACTACACAAAGTACAACTGCGACTACCCTTAATGCTAGTCTTTATAACTTGATGGTTCAACCCAAACACACATTCTAAGCATCAACTGGGACTTTGTAGTGTTCACTAACATCCTCCAAATACTGGACCAGTTGCAGCATATAATCTCCTGTTCAAATAAGTGACTCCCTTGTGAGGGCAACTAGGAGAGAGTCATCCAGCTAGATTACTCTGATTCCCACCAGTCTGAGATGAGCTATGCCAGCTGTCATGTACTTGGTAAACACAAGGGGAGCTGTTGTGAGACTATGGAGGGGCTCTGATCTGATAACTCGTCCCTACCCTGAAACACAAATTTCTACAATGACTTTCCTCTCAATGTGTAGATGTGTGACCTGGAAGCCAAAGTACGCATCAAAGTCTCCTTTCAGCAAGCTTGGAAGAATAGACTGAACCGTGACCATACAGAACTTGTTTTTTGGCTATATAATGGTTTAGACTACTTTGGTCTAAGATGGGTTTGAGGTACTCTAGAACCTGAATAAAACCTGGACCCTTCTCTGGTCTGGTGGGACCTCTTGGATGGCTTTTTCTTCTAAATGGCTTGCAACTCAATCTTGGCCAACACATTCTCAAATACTGAAACATCAGGAAGGGGGAAGAGATTGGCCTTAGAGGAGAAATAAAGGATACACTAAACTCTGGATCTTATCCCCTGACCCACATGCCATGCACAGTGGCCTTCCATACACAGAGAGAGACGACTAACCTCCCCCTCCAATCTGCCTTCAGAAACAGACATGTAATTCCCTCGTAGAATCCAGACCATTTCTGCCTCTAGGACAGTACTTGTATCAGAAGCAACTTTGTTAGCAGACATTTGTCTGGTCACTGCTGGCCTTTATTAAATCTTAAATTCTATCAACTTTCTCTTTTTTTCCACGGCCCCCCAAGAAAGACTGCCCGTCACACTAAAGCATAGTCAGAGAAGTTGCAATCCCTGAGCCAGGCATAACAGCATAGATTTGTGCAGGTACCAGCCATAAGCTGCCCTCCATCCACTATCACATGAAGCAGTTGAACGGATAGCATGGATAATGTGGGAATTGTTGCCACATACAAGTCAGATTTCCTTCCAAGATCTCACGATAGCATGCCAGGCAGTCAGGAAATTCGATGCACAAAAACAGAGAATGTATTCGACATGCAAACATGTTTGCTGTAGTAGTCCAGGACAGGTGATTCCTTACGAGGGGTGAGAAAAGACTACTAGTTTCTCTTCCCAGTCCTATGTTTTAAGTGCTGCCACTACAACTGAAATGGCGAAGAAAACTTTGCTCCACCATTGTTGATCCTTGTGTTTGAATGGGCTGGGGGATCTTGACAGGTATCCTAGGGATAGGTTCCACTAGAGTGGGTTCTCGCCAATCTACATTAACAATATCAAGAGGAAGGTGGGGTGAAGATGAAAGCCCCTTACAAAATTTCTCTCTCAGGGAAGGCTGGAATGAACAGGCCATGACTCCCTATGGGGCATAAGCTCAAGAATCTCCCCAAATTTGAGGTAATCAATGCAGAACTGCTGGAAAACTTACCCCCTTAATCAGCTTGCTATCGACAGTGAGAGAGACACTGTGGTGCCAGTGGGAGTCTAAATGCATCTTTTTACATTTCTTCTTCTGAGGCTTACTTGGGCTGGTGGGCAGACCCATTTGAGTGGCTGGGAGACCTGTCCAAACCAGAAAATTACAGTTGTGTACCTACCATAAATGTAGATGTTCAAGTCTATTCACTGTTGCAGTCATTACAATTGGGTTATCCTGCTGGCAGGCTACCCGCCGTCGGCCTGAATTCCAAAGTCCTGGTCCGGCGTCAGTTGCTGTCGCCTCCTCCCTGACATCAGTGCCCAGGGGTATAAAAGATGCAGCAGACACCATTTTCTTCAGTTTTCCTTGCCCCAGATGTCAGGTGCCCCCAAAAGGGTAGGCTAATTTATGCCAATAAACATGCATGCAGTAAAGTAAAACTCTACCTTCATCTATAAGCAAATACACCACATAGGTTGTATAGAATGGAGAAGTACAGATAAGGCCCAGCAAAGGAAAGGGGGATGGTGGGTGGCTAACCTGGACTGCAACAGTGAATACACACTAACATCTACATTTATGGTAGGTACACAACTGTACTATGTTCGTGTTTCACTGTTGCAGTCATTACAATTGGGTAGAATCCCAAAGCTAAGGTTGGGCGGCTGGGGCTAAATAGGATTAGGAGAGGCTATGAGGTCCTGCAGAACTGCAGTGGCAAAGCCTGCTCTAGATTTAGAGTAAAGGGGCAAGTGATGGTGCTTTGTAAAAGTATGCACTGAACTCCAGGTTGTAGCCTCTAAGATGTCTTTGGTTGGTACTCCTCTGAGGAAGGCTGCTGAAGTGGCTGCTGCTCTGGTTGAATGTGGCCTAATGCCCTTAGGCACTGATTTGCCATGCTGTGAATAGCAGAAATGAATGCAGTGGCCTATCCATTTTGAAATAGTCTGCTTTGAGATGGCCTTTCCTTGTGATCCTGCAGCATATGCCACTAGAAGTTGCTCAGTCTGTATGAAAGCTTTGGTTCTGTGCAAGTAGAAGCATAGCTGCCTGTGAATGTCCAAAGAATGCAGAAGTCTCTCACCCTTATTCTGTGGGTTTGGATAAAAGGTAGGCAAATGAATCGTTTGATTCAGGGCCACACTGGACACTACCTTAGGCATAAAAGTCGGGTTTGTCCTCAGAGAAACCCTGTCCTGATGGAAAATGATAAAGGGTTCCCACAGCCATGAGTGCCTGTAACTCTGAGACTCGTCTTGCAGAGGTTATTGCTAGGAGCAGAGCTGTTTTCCAAGATAAGAATTTTATATCAGCTGTAGATGCTGGCTCAAAAGGAGGCAGTGTGAGTTTTTCCAAGACATAATTTAGGTCCCATGCACGTATTGACACTCTCCTTGGAGGTCTTATGTTTTTGGCCCCTTTGAGGTACTGCCTTAGCAATGGATGAGAAAATAGGGGTGGTTCTGTATTGTAGTGAGCTGAAATGGCAGAGGCATGAATCTTAATTCAGGAAAAGGAAAGGCCTTTGTCCAGCATCTCAGTTAAGTATTGTAAAATCTGAGGAATATTCAGTACAATCGTGTCAATTCCTTGTGCCTGGTTCCAAGCACAGAATCACTTCCACTTTTCTGCATAAGATTTTCTGGTGCTAGGCCTCCTGGCCTCCAAAATAACAATTCACTGCTTTAGACAGAGGCATGTTTTGAATGGTTACATTATCCGCCATGCTGCCAGGTTTAAGGTCCTGAGATGGCTGTGCCGGATCTGACTGTTTTGTTGGGTCAATAAGTGAGGAATTTGAGGCAATGTCCAGGCTGGGCATTGAGACAAGTTCTTTAGGATTGGGTACCAGTGCTGGTGGGTCCAGTCTGGGGCAATCAGTATCATTTTTGGCTTCTCTTGTCTGACCTTTAGGAGTACCTTGGGGAGGAGAGGCAGTGGGGGAAAGGCATATACTGTTAAGTTTTTTCCAGCTGAAAGATGGAGCATCTACTTTCCATGCTAGCTTGTGAGAAGTCCTTGTGCAGAATTTCTGTAGTTGGCAGTTGTGAGGCGAGGCAAATAGGTCTATGTCTGGGCATCCCCAGTTCCTTGTTATCATGCTGAAGACTTGTGGATCCAATTTCCACTTGTGGGGATCCATTAGGTTTCTGCTTAGTTCGTCTGCCAGAGACTTTATCCTTCCTGACAGGTATTGTGCTTGCAGATGTACTTGGCAAGTCAATGCTGTGTCCCACAAAGTCATGGCTAGTCTGCAGAGGGGTTAGGAATGTGTGCCTCCCTGCTTGTTTATGTACCACATGACTGAAGTATTGTCGGTGTTTATCAATAGTTGCCCTGGATGAAGTAGATCCTTGAAGGCTGTCAGGGCATTTTGAATAGCTAGCATCTCTTTTTGATTGATATGTAGATGCATTTGGCTTGCGGACCATGTGCCCTGAATACATCTTCCTACCATATGGGTCCCCCCAAGCATAATCTGATGCATCTGTTGTTAATGTCTGCCTGGCTGTGGATAAAGTGAAAGGTTGTCCCTTGTTGTGGTGACAGGCCTCTGCCCACCATCGAAACTCCTGTTGCAGGCAGGGAATGAGGGTAATTATTGTTTCCAGGCTGTGGCAATGTTGAGCCCAGACACTTTAGATACCATTGTAGTTTCCTCATATGCAGTCTTGCATATGGAATTAGCAGAATGCCATGAAGCCCAAAGCCTGCAGAATTTTTCTTGCAGATAACTGGGTCTTTGTTGCCAACATTTTGAAATAAGTAGTCAGTTGTCTTTGTTTGTCTGGCGTGAGATAAGCCATCTGGGCAGCAGTATTTAAGCTTGCACCCAGGAATATTATCTCTTGTGAGGGTACTAGTTTTGATTTCTTTCCGTTTACTGTGTACCCTAGGCATGTTAGTAATTTATTACAAACGCCAGATGCTGTAGTAAAATGTCCTTGTTCTCTGCTTGAATAAGGCAATCATCCAAGTAAGGATACATTTGTATTCCTTTTTGTCTGAAAAATGCAATTACTAGTGCCAGGCATTTTGTGAAGACCCTGGGCGCAGTAGATAAGCCAAAGGGCAGTGCAGAGAATTGGTAGTGCATTGAGCCAGCTATAAATCTGAGGCATCTTCAGCATGAATGTCGGACTGGGACATGCAGGTATACCTCTTTTAGGTCTAAAGTCACAATCCATGCCTTCTTGCCCAGCATGGGCAGAAGCTGCTGCAGAGTCAACATTTTGAATTTCGGAATATCCAGAAATGTGTTTAGAAGAGACAGGGTCCAGTATTGGTCTCCATGCATTGTCCTTTCTGGGCACCAAGTAGAGTCTTGAGTAAAATCCTAGTCCCTGCTCTTGCTGTAGCACTTGCTGAATGGCTCATGTCCATGAGGGCTGAAACTTGTTTTTGAGCCTCTGCCCATTGATTGTGTGGCAGGTCTGGCATTCTGTTTGCCCTTGGCAGGGTGTGAAAATGGAACCTGTAGCCTTGAGAAACTATATTCAGGACCCATTTGTCCTGGATGATCATGTGCCAATTTTGCGAAAAAAGCGCTAGTTTTCCCCCTAAAGGGGCTGCCAGAAGATAAGTGCTTGGTGCTGGCAGGGGAAAGTCATTGAGACCATTTCCTGTATGGCTGTGATTTATCTTCTTCGCTTTTGGAGGTAGAAGCACCCCATTGTTTAGACCTGTATGAGCCCTGGGGCTGGGATCTGCCTCTGGGGCGTCTGTATCTGCCTCTTTGTGGCCTGTCTGTCACTGGAAAGGACCAATTGTTTGCAGGCCAGTTCCTGCTAAATCTGGGAGGTTGTACCTGTAAGAAATCATTGACTGTTTGCATAGATTTAGCTTTGTCCTCCATTTTCTTCAACACCTCTTCTGCTTTAACACCAAACAAGGTATCATGCTGTAATGGAGCATCTAATAATTTTGCTTTAACATGATCAGGCAGATTCTGTTCCTTTAACCAAGCATGCCTCCTAATGACAGAACCCGTAACAGCGGCCCTGCAGGAGGCCTCCAGAGAATCAAAACCACATTGCAAAGTATGCTTTCCCACTTGTTCAGCTGCATGCAATAAATCCTGCATTTCTTTGTTTCCTGCACATTCAGAATTTGTCAACATTTTGTTTTAGTAGTATCATAAAATATTGTTGATATTTAAGCATATGAAACTGACAATTTAAGGCCCTTACAGCCAAGGTAGCAGAAGTGTAAATATTTTCCCCCATCTGTCCAGGGCCCTTGAATCCCTATCAGAGGGGATAGGGTTTTTTGCAATGGATGCCTTGACCCCTTTAGGACCCCGAGACAGTTTCTGGGTCAGCAGAAGGGTTTTTATAAAGAAATTTATGTGAATCAGGAACTCTGTAGTATCTGTCTGGCTTTAACAGAAGCTGGTGGTAAAGAGTCAGGAGTGAGACTGGACTCTATAAATACATCTACAATGTCTAAAACAGGAGGAATAGCAAGGGGCCTGTGCTGAGGTAGTAAAAGAAAATCTCTGAGCCTTTTCTTAGATTCTGAGTAATCTTGGCTCTCCCAATAAAAATGCTCCCTCATAGTATGCAGGGTCTCCCCAAAAGAATAATCTTCAGGAGAGGCTTAAGGGATAGATTCTTCAGCATCAGAATCCTCATAAGGAGGAAGAGAGCATCCCTGTTCAGAAGAGGAATCAGAGGAAATGGAAACCTGATCTGAAGATTCATATTCTGCCGCTTGCCTAGGTCTCTTATCTGGAGAGGGATGGGAACCCCTGATCAAAGTAATTAGGTCTTCGGCCATTTTAAGCATCTGTTTTTTAGGCATGGAGGCCTGTCCAGGAGAATGTTGTACTTGTTTGCCTTTAGAGGTGCTTTAGTCTTTGCCTTTGAAGCTGAAGTCGTTTTTACATACAACTGTGTAGGCCTGAAAACACCCTCAGAAGCCGATGCCTGCTCAGCGGCTCTGGACCCATCTGAGGGAATAGTTTCCGAGGGTCCAATACCTTGAGATTCCAGCGGCCTAGACGACTGCACGTGGGAGTCAGAAGTGGCCTGTGGCTCTGAGGTAGTGGGCATCAGGGGCTGCGAAAGAGCCTCACTGAGAACCGGCAACTGGCCTAGCCGAAACCTTGTCGGTTTTGGACCTCAGGTGCCTGTCCTTTTCTTTGTCTTTGCGTTTTTTATAAATTCCGGTAGTCGGCTGTTCCGATGGCATTATATAATTAAATCTTCTGCCAAAATAATGAAATGCAAAATCGTACAGACGCTTAATAGTGCGTTGGTTAAATCTAGCACAAAACTGACAACTAGCAACATCGCGGTCAGGGCCTAGGCAAGGAATACATTAAGAATGAAAATCCTTATGTGGCATTTGCTTCCCACAAGAAATACAATTAACTTTTTCTGACATCGGTCTGGAGCAAGAAAAAAGTGTTTCCCCAACAGGGTACTTGGCTTTAATGAAGACTTTGGATCTGAAATTCGAACTTGAAAATCTCAGGAGTCAGCCGACCGGCACTTGCGAACTGCTATTGCTTCGGGCACCGTGCGGCAAGAAAGACTGAAGAAAATGGCATCAGCTGCATCTTTTATACCCCTGGTGCACTGACGTCAGGGTGGAGGCGGCACCAACCGATGCCGGACCTGGACTTTGGAATTCAGGCTGACTGCAGGTAGCTTGCCAGCAGGAAAACCCAATTGTAATGACTACAACAGTGAAACACGATGAACATCCTTGGATGTATGTTTTCAGTAGCTTTGTCCCTCTGAAGAGGGGGATGAAGGGGCTACAAGTCCTATTGAGAGGATTCCAGAGTGAAGCCGGTCCAGAACCATGATGCTCTATCCACAACTGGCACAGCATGTATACAAACTCCAAATTCTTCAGGGCAGGCAACAAAACATCTCTGTATCATACAAGCCAGTCCCTACAGCTAAGATCAGGTCCAAAAAGGCTGACAATAATGCAGAAGATGGGTCTCAACAAGGAAGCTGATAGAAACTTCCTTTGACACAGACCTATGTGAAAAGTACGAATATTGAAGTGATCAACACCAACACAGGCAGAGGACATGGACTCTAGTAGTCTTTGCTGTCAAGGGAGTCTGTTTCCTGGTCACATGTACAGATTACGATGATGGCACCAAAAGAAGGGACACATTCAGTGCCAAATTAAGTTAGTGGCAACATCATCAACTCAAACACAAGTTCCCAAAACACTGCCCAAGCAAGAATCAATAGATATAAAATACAAGGGTCCTTCCCCAACTGTGCTGGACAGAAAGACAGAAGAGAGGATGTTCATCTCAATTTGCACCTTGACTAAGGCTATGTCACCTTGTCCCAGTCCAAATGAAGATGGGGGGCTATGCAGAGATGTGGACAAATGCAAGGACAGGGATGACTAAGATTCTGACTCCAGATTATCCAGGCAGCCATTTCTTGTCAGAAAAAAAAAAAATACTCTACCTCCTAGGGACAGGATCTGGCTGAATGGTACCTGCTGTAAGGGAAACTCCATAGGCAGAAGATTTCTCAAAGTCAAGCAACTGAACCTCATGGGTCTTTGGGGAAGACACCTCTTTCCATGCTGGAGAATGCTTGTAAAAGTTTCTAGTGGCCAGATCTTCCTCCATTTTCTTTGGTTTGGAAAAGTCCTTTAACTTGATTCACCATGTTCGAAGAGTCCCACATCTGTTGTCAAGACAAACATTTCACTCTGCATTCGAAGGTTCCACCCTGAAACAAACACACAGTCCCATACATATCCTGAAGGGGGAATCTTATGTCTCATTTACAGTATTTCTTAAAACATGCAGCTTTGTGAGTATCCTTTACAGTCAGTAATACAGCATAAACTACATACCAATAAGGTAAATCAACTAAAAATAAGAATGTCAGCCAACAGAGAATCAAGTTAAATGTCTGCTTAGACATCAGCAGAGAGGAAAAAAAACTCAGCTAACTTAACCAATTAAAGAATTAACTCTAGTAAAGAATAGCTGTGTAAAATCTTACCATAACTACAGATGTCCTTCTCTTCCATGTTGCAGTATTCTTAGTGTGGGATTCTCCGCCTCGGGCAATCCGAATATCAGCTCCTATACAAAAGCTTAAGCCTGGCTGCTGTAGGTGTGTGGGATGTCACATGCATGGCCATAAACCACGGACCTTAAATGTGACATCTGCACGCACAGACCTCAGAACTCAATAGCCCAGTTGGACAGTAGTAGGAGTCAAGTGATTTCCACAAAGTGTGAAGTGCCATTTGCTAATTAGTCTGAACACAGTCTAGGTGGTGCTCCAGGGTGCCATCTAGACAGACCAATAGCAATGAAGGGATATAGGTTGGGGGGATACTGCAACACAGAAGAGAAGGACATTTTTGGTTATGATAAGATTTTACACAACTATTCTATGTCCTTCTATTCCCATGTTGCAGTATTCTTAGCATGGGAGAATGCCACAGCTTAGGAAGGAAGGGAAGAGGTAGAGGTAGCTGACTCCAGAAAGCCCTGTAGGACTGCCCTAGCAAACCCTGCTCTGTCTCTGGAGATGTGGTCCAATTTGTAGTGTCTGGTGAAGGTATGTACAGAGGACCAGGTGGCCGCCTCCAGAATGCAGGCTGTGTACAAGCCTTTAAAGAAGACTTTGGAGGATGCTATGGCCCTGGTAGAGTGAGTTCTTACTCCCTGAAGTAGGTCTTTGCCATGGTAGCAGTAGCAGAAGTGTACAGTTTTCCTGATCCAGCAGGAAATGGTTTGTTTGGAGACTGCCTTGCCCAGGGCTCTGGGTGGAAGGATACAAATAGTTGGTTGGATTTTCTGATAGACTGTTTTGTCCAAATAAAACCTCAGTTGCCTGTGCACATCCAGGGAATGGAGTATCATCTCGCTGTCATTAGTGGGAAGAGGGAAAGAAAGTGGGTAGGTGAATGGACTGGGTTAAAGACAGTTTGTTGACCACTTTGGGCATAAAAGAAGGGCTGGTGTGCAGGGTCACCCCTGTCCTTGTGGAAAATAGTGTAGGGTGGACAGGCCATGAGAGCTTGTAACGGACACCCTTCTAGCAGAGGTAAGGGCCACCAGAACAGTTTTCCAAGTGCACATTTGAAGAGTTGCAGAGCTGGGCTCAAATGGAGCCAGTGTGAGTTTATCTAGGATAAAGTTTAGGTCCCAATGTGGTGGGACCAGTTTTCTTGGTGGTCTGATGTGCACGACCCCATTTAGGAACAATTTTACATCTAACCTGGATAGCAGAGGGGAGGTCTAGGGGTAAAGCAGGCAGAGACTGCAGATAGGTGGACTTTCAAAGAACAGTATTGAAAGGCAAGCCTTGATAAGCTCACACACAAGTTACGACTAGAGGGACAGCCGCTAGAAAGGGATCCCCATGCTTTATGAGACACCATGTGGAGAATCTTCCCCATTTTGAAATGTAGGATCTCCTGGTAGTAGGTTTCCTGGCCTCCCTCTGGACTGAAAGCATGTCCTCAGAGTAGTGGAGTCTAAAGGGAATTAGAAGTTTATCATCGATAGAGTTAGGCATAGCATCTGTACGCAAGGATGAATGAGTGCTTCCTTCTGCTGTGTGAGTAGGTCCACCTTCTGGGGTAACTTGTTGTGACTTCCCTTGGTGTTAGAAGTAGGGGAAACCAATGCTGCCTTGGCCCATAGGGAGTCACCAGCAAGATTTTTTGTTTGTCCTTCCTGATCTTCAGGACCACCTTTGGAATGAGGGGGAATGGGGGAAATGCATACAGAACTTAGAAGTTATGTACCTACCATAACGTTCCATGTTATTTGTCTTCTCTCGCCTTCTTTCTTGCTGGATGGGTTCGGAGCCGATCCTCTGCTCCGACTCGGCACTTGCTAAGGTCGAGAGTCACTTTTACCAGCTCGAGGCAGCCCCATATCCCATGATGCAAGGCAGTAATTACCCAGATCTCGTTTGGAATCTAGAGGAAAAACTGCCTATAAAAACTTTCCACTAAGGAAAGAGAAACAACTAACCTAAAAAGGCTGTAAGGGAAACCAGATAATCAAGGACAAGAACTATCTGGTGTCCAAGGAAGAAGAATCTTCCAGAGAAAAGGGGAGATCAAGGTCTGTCCAGGCTAGGGGGACAGGAGGGAGGGACGCAAGAAAGAAGGCAAGAGAAGACAACTAACATGGAACGTTATGGTAGGTACATAACTTCTAAATGTTAAGTTGTCAATCTTGCCTTCATTCTTGCTGGATGGGACCGCGTCCCTAGCACCTCTATCCTGGGTGGCTTAATGGAACAGACTCTTGAGAACAGTGGAACCAAAGCTTGCCCTGTCCCTGGAGGCCAAATCCAATTTGTAATGAGAAACGAAGGTATGAGGAGTGGCCCAAGTGGCCGCTGCACAAATAGTATCTAAGGGTAGTCCAGCCTGA
The DNA here is from genome assembly GCF_019279795.1 of Protopterus annectens. Classification (NCBI taxonomy): domain Eukaryota; kingdom Metazoa; phylum Chordata; order Ceratodontiformes; family Protopteridae; genus Protopterus; species Protopterus annectens. The sequence continues at coordinate 1,215,183,092 of NC_056727.1, forward strand.
AAAGCTGTAGAAGTGGCTAGACCTCTTGTGGAATGAGCTTTAGGTTTTGAGTTCAGCTGTTTGCCCCTAAGCTGATAAATGTCAGAAATGGTGGAAGATAGCCATCTGGATAAGGTCACTTTAGAAACAGGGAGACCTCTTTTATTTTCAGCATAAGAAAGGAAGAGCTGATCGGACTTCCTAAATTGCTTTGCTCTGTCCAAGAAATATCTGAGTTGGCGATGAACATCTAGGTAATGCAATTGTTGTTCCGCCCTGTTAGAATAATTTGGAAAGAATACAGGGAGATCAATGGATTGGTTTAAATTTGTCTTAGAAGCAACCTTGGGCAAAAAGGATCGATTGGTTCTCAAGGATACTCTGTCTTTGTGGAAGACCAAATATGGTGGACGAACACAGAGGGCATGAAGTTCAGACACTCTTCTAGCCGAGGTAATAGCGACTAGAAAAAGAGTCTTCCAAGAAAGAAACTTTAATGAACATGAAGCAGCCGGTTCGAAAGGGGGAAGTATCAAGGATGTCAGTACTAAATTTAGGTCCCACTGTGGTGGAGGATCTCTAACAGGGGGTTTAAGAATGAACACTCCTTTGAGAAAAGATTTACAAAGTTTGTGGGACATAATGTTGTGGTCTGCAAACCCAACATGGAAATTCGAGATTGCAGCCAACTGAACTTTGACTGTGGAAGACGAAAAACCTGAGTGAAAAATTTCCGCTAGGAAATCCAAGACCGACCGAATAGGGGCAGTATAGGGGTCTATGTTCTTAGATTTTGCCCAAAAGGCGAAGCGTTTCCACTTGCTAGTGTAAATTCTCCTGGTAGAGGACTTAAGAGAAGCTACTATGATATCTCTAACGGGGTTAGAGATCATAGGAAGCGTGGCTAAGGAAGGAAGTGGAGCAACCAAGCTGTGAGGTTGAGGGAAGGAACGGACCGGTGCAGTTGACCCGACTGGTGGGTCACAAGATCTGGAACTGGGTCCAGATGCCAAGGCTGCACCAAAAGATGGCGATGAAGGAACGGGAACCAAATTTGTCGAGGCCAGTAAGTGGCAATGAGAATCATTTTGGCTCTCAAGACGGTAGCTTTCTGGAGTACTTGTGGTATCAGAGGAAAGGCATAAAGGAGTCCCCGGGGCCAATCTTGGGTAAGAGCGTCTCTGGGTGGATGGCCCGGAAGTGGGAAGAGAGAGAAGAAGTCTGGGCATTTGCTGTTTTGGGGTGTAGCAAAAAGATCGCAGCATGGGCGGCCCCACTTTTGAAAAATCTTCTCCACAATGGAGTGCTTAAGAGACCACTCATGAGGCATGAGAATAGCTCTGCTCAATCTGTCCACTATTATGTTGGTTTTCCCGGGGATATGCGTTGCTACCAGAAACCGATGAGAGGAGATCGCCCATTGCCAAAGTCTGAGAGCTTCTCGACATAAGGGATAGGACTTGGTTCCGCCCTGCTTGTTGATGTACCACACGACGGACATGTTGTCCGTGTGAACTGCAATAGTCCCTAAAGGAAGAAAGTCGTTGAGGGCTTGCAACGTTAAAAGCACTGCTCTCATCTCTAGGACATTTATGTGCAGGTGGTATTCGAACAGTTGCCACGAGCCATGAACCATCCTGCCCTGATAATGCTCCCCCCCCCCACGCGATCAGGGAGGCATCCGAAGTGACCGTGGCTACCGGGGCCGGGGGAACAAATGGTCTGCCCTGATGAACTAGAGGAGAGGAAATCCACCAGGATAGATGGTTCTTGCAGGTTTGTGTCACCAGAATCTTGTGACGCATGGGAAGCTGCTGGAAGGACCATTGGGTGAACAACATCCACTGTAGGAGACGCATGTAAAAGCGGGCCAAAGGAAGAAGTGTGATGGCAGCTGCCATGAGGCCCAACACTTTCAGGACCAACCTGGCTTGTACCCTTTTGCTGGATAGGATGATCCGAACGTGGTTTTGGATATCTAGGATTCTCTGACTTGTTAGGTTTGCTGACATCCGAGTAGTGTCTTGATTTGCGCCTATAAAGGTAACAGATTGGCAGGGTGACAAGGAAGACTTTTCGAAGTTGACTGAAATTCCTAAATGACCGCAGAGACGTAGAGTGTAATCTCTGGCTTGGAGAAGTTGATGCCTGGTGGTGGCTGAGAGGAACCAGTCGTCGAGATACGGAAACACCTGGAATCCTTGACGTCTCAGGAGAGCCGTGACCACTGCCATGCATTTGAACACTCTGGGGGCTGTAGTGAGGCCAAAGGGCAGGGCTCTGAATTGAAAATGACTGGTCCCCAGCCGAAAGCGGAGAAAACTTCTGGAGCGTCTGTGAATCTTTATATGATAGTACGCATCCTGAAGGTCTATGGAGCACATCCAGTTGTCTTTGCCCAGAAAGGGCAAAATCGATTGAAGTGTGACCATCTGAAATCTTGTCTTTTTGACAGACTTGTTGAGCCTGCTGAGGTCTAATATTGGTCTCCAGTCTCCCGTCTTTTTGGGGACCAAAAAGAACCTTGAGTAGATTCCGGACTCTAAATGATCTTTTGGTACTGGCTGGATGGCCCTTTTCTTTAGAAGCTTTGACACCTCTAATCTTGCAATTTCCCTTAGACCAGGTGGTACGTCTGGAAGGGAACCTTTTTGAGGGAAGGGGCTTTCCTCGAAAGGAATCTTGTAGCCCTCGGATATAATCGACTGTACCCATTTGTCTTGAGAGAGGGAAAGCCAGGCTTCTGGGTACAGCGACAATCTTCCCCCGACTGCCTCCAAGGGTGGGCAGTCGGGCAACACCTCAGGGATGCTGGAAGGGCTTGTCAGAGAGAGACTCTCTGGAGCCCTGGTTCTGCGGACCCTCTCTGCCCCTAGGGCGGCGTCTGTTATTACCCCCTCTGCCTCTGGGGGTAAACTGACCACGTGCGTCAGGCGTGACTCCTTGTGATTTCCGGAACCACATTTTCCCTCCCTTCTGACCTTTGGGGTAAGATCTAGAAGGAGTGGAGAAACGGACTCCTACGGCAGAAAGAGTCTTGCCGTCCTGCTCGCACCTGGTCAGTGTCCTTCACTTGAGGGCCAAACAACTTTGTCCCATCAAAGGGAGAGTTTGTGAAGGACGCCTTAAAGGGGTCTGCAAAATTACAGAGCCGCATCCAGGACTGACGCCTGAGGGCCACTTCTGTGCCTGCAGCTCTACTCGCCCCATCGGCTGCATAAGAAATGAGCCGCATGGAGGAGTTGGTTATGGAATTTAGGATTCCCAGCTGAGAGGCAATCTTATTTTGAGCCCCTGCTGCTGACGGATCCTGTACTACTTCACCAGACTTCAGAGAGACATCCTCAAAGAGCTAGGTGAAGTGACACAAATAATTCAGCGAACGCATAGCAAAGGTCGCTGAGGAAAACATCCGCTTGCCATACCTGTCCATGGTCCTAGACTCCTTGTTAGGGGGATGGACTGGCACGGAAGGATCTGCAAGTTCCTTCTTGGTGGCGGCCGCCACCACCATGGTATCAACCGGGACACCCTTAGTAAGAAACTGCTTTTCAGCGGGGGCCGTGATAAACTTTGAAGGCCTCCTGGGGACTGGTTCCACCGAATCAGGAGATGCCCACGCCTTTTGAGCTATGGCTTCCATAAGGGGGTCGAAAGGTGGAGAACACCCAGGAGGTGGAGGGTCGAGATCCAAAAGCCTCCAGGTATACAAATTCATCTTCGGAGGGATTAATGGAGGGCCAGTTCCCCCTCTGTTTCAGGAGTTCAAGGATGTCTGAAAAGGAGACATCCTCAGAGGGAGATCTTGGGGACCCCTCCGACTCATCTAAATCGGTATCTGATGTAGTAGACTCAGGGGAGTCTAAGTGCTTCCTCTTGCAGGTCCTCTTACGCGGGGGTTCACCTGAAGGATCAGGAGAAACCACAGAAGAGGAAGTTCTTCCCAATGGGGAGACCTGGGGCGATGGACCTCTGGGTCCGGGAGCAAGACAGCGGGAAGAGGCATCTACAGGCACCATAGAGGGAGGAGCTAAAGGAACCGACTGCTGACTAAGCTCCGGGGCTAGCACACTCCTCATCACCTTGAAGGCTCCTCTCCCAGGGAGGGCCGAGAGATCCCGCTCCGAAGAGACAGGGATTCCTGGTCCCACCGAAAGAGAAGGCTCCGAAGCAGATGTCGGGGCCGAGCTCACCAAGGCCGAAGTTCTGAGGGGGAGAATGGGGTCGGACAAGGGTCCGATGCCACTCGCCCCCTCGGAACCGACCAGGGAAGCCAGACGCCCGGATCCCTCCAAGAAAGGTCTCAAGGAGGAGATAGGAGTCTAGGACGATGGAGCCGAAAGGTGTGGTATCGTCTCCGAAGCAGCAACAGTCACGGTACCAATAATCTCCGGCTCTGAACTCTGTAGGAGAGTCGAAGGAGGAATCTCAGGGGGGTGTAGAATAGCTGACGTCTGATGAGACGGGCTATGGAGCATCTGGGCTAGTGCCTGTGATTTTAATAGCCTACTCACCACTCTAAGTCATGGTCTGAGAGCCTGGAAGACCTTGATGATCGGCTCCGATGGCTCCGCTCCGAAAGCAAGGGAGAGGCTGGAGCCGAGTGTATAGATTCCAAAGAAGGAGATCTAGACCTCTTCTTGGACGGAGCCATCGGAGCCGAAGAACATTCGGCTCCAGGCGGAGCCGACAACTTGTCGGCTTCAAGAGGAGACAAAGATAACTCTGCTCCAGCCGGAGCAGAGACATGCTTCGACGCTAGGGTGTCGGCTCCGGACGGAGCCCACACAGGTGCCGAAGCCAGGGTATCGGCGCCGGTACAGAAGCTTCCAACAAGGAAGGATCGGCTCAGGACAGAGCCGATGTCGACTCCGGCGGAGTCAGAACCAAGACCACAGACTTGGACACCAAAGCCTGGGTCGAAAAACAGCAAGGTGTAGTCGATGCCAATAAGGAGATGAAAACAGACCCAAAATTGTGAAAATTATATACTTGTAGTATCCAAACAACTCAACGAAAGGCCACCACACGAACTCTGCAGCAAACACTTCTTTATTGACCTAGGTTTCGTCCTTACGAACTTCTTCAGAATACATACTACTGTTTCAACTCAACAATTTTATACCTTGTCACATATTGAATAATTACTTAATTGATATCCTTAATTTACCACAATGAACTTTTTTTAAAAAGGAAATGGCTTTGTTAAAAATCACTGTGTGTCAATGAAAAACATTATACATTTCTAACTCATGTACATATACTCCAATGAAATTATATGCACTTGAACACTTAAAAACTGCTAATTAAATATACATTTAATCAATTTATACATAAAATAAATATAATTATAAAAATGCTTACTATTGTATATACATGTATTGAACCCTTTGTTATATGTAACATATGTGATATATATGTGATATATACCTATTTGAATAATACATATACCTATCAATTTACAAGTGATGATACAATTGAAACTTTGGTTTATAATAAATTGGATTGCATACTATATTGTTACATAAAACATATATTATTTGCATTATACAACACTTATAATGGTAAAGAATTTTATATCATCTACATTATTAAAATATATTAGTTCAAATTGGTTGTATTCATGGTAACACTTATATTACATTACCATTTTATATTAATTATTCCATTTACCATATATCAATAAGAATTGATATATATATATATATATATATATTAAATATTTAATAATATATATGTCAAAGTTGGATGAGTGAGATAGGTATATGTATTATTCAAATAGGTATATATCACATATATATCACATATGTTACATATAACAAAGGGTTCAATACATGTATATACAATAGTAAGCATTTTTATAATTATATTTATTTTATGTATAAATTGATTAAATGTATATTTAATTAGCAGTTTTTAAGTGTTCAAGTGCATATAATTTCATTGGAGTATATGTACATGAGTTAGAAATGTATAATGTTTTTCATTGACACAGTGATTTTTAACAAAGCCATTTCCTTTTTAAAAAAAGTTCATTGTGGTAAATTAAGGATATCAATTAAGTAATTATTCAATATGTGACAAGGTATAAAATTGTTGAGTTGAAACAGTAGTACGTATTCTGAAGAAGTTCGTAAGGACGAAACCTAGGTCAATAAAGAAGTGTTTGCTGCAGAGTTCGTGTGGTGGCCTTTCGTTGAGTTGTTTGGGTACTACAAGTATATAATTTTCACAATTTTGGGTCTGTTTTCATCTCCTTATTGGCATCGACTACACCTTGCTGTTTTTCGATCAAGTTGCAGTTAAGTTTTTTGGTTACCAAAGCCTGGGTCTTGGGAGGCTTGGAGGGCTTCCCGGAGCCAACCTTAGCCGGGGAGCTCTCTGGTTTAAGAAGACCCCTGAGGATCAACTTATTTCTACGTTCCTGCAGGACACTCTGGCTGAAAGAATGACATATAGCACAGCAGTCCTGCAGGTGTAGGGATCCCAGGCAATAAATACAAGAAGTGTGACCGTCTGTCAGAGACATCTTCTGACAGCATGAGTCACACTTCTTGAAACCTGAGACCCTAGTATCTTTGGACATGTCTCAGTCCTAAAAACACTCACACACACCAATCAGACCAAACAAAGACACTAACAACTAAACATATTATTAATAACTAACTAATTAGTTGTTATTATAACAGTGACACAACACACACACACCTGAGGGAAATCCTGACAGGAACTGTGAGGGTGGGAAAGGCCTAAGGCCCGAAACACTGAAACTATGACTAAGTGAACTAAGAGGAAATGGGTATGGAGCTAAGTGAATAAAGTACACTGAGGAATATAGAGACTAAAAATTAGAGTTTTGGGACACCTAAAACTTTACAAATAGCAAGAAAAATATCACTTACCAGGAGCTGGTAAAAAGGATGACCTCATTAGCGAAGCGGCAAACGAGATCTGGGTAATTACCGCCTTGCATCATGGGATATGGGGTTGCCTCGAGCTGGTAAAAGTGACTCTCGAGCTTAGCAAGTGCCGAGTCGGAGCGTGAGGATCGGCTCTGAACCCATCCAGCAAGAATGAAGGTGAGATTGACAACTTAACATCCATCCTTTCCATGAAACATTAAAGGTGTCCACCCCTCCAGGCTAATGGGGAATGGTCCTTGGTGCAGAAGTTTTTCAACTGTCTGCTCTGGGGCAAACAAATCTACTTGAGGCGGTCTAGAAAAACTTCCCTGTTCACCATCCGCTCATGATGTGGAGAGGATGATCTGCCAAGTTGTTGGTTGTCTTGGGATGGGATGTAGGTTGCCTGCATGGATAAGTTGTTTCTGTAGGCCAAGTCCCAAATCTGTATTGCTATCCTGCACAGGAGACAGAAATTGGTCCCTCCTTGTTTGTTGAGGTACCACGACTGTGGTATTGTCTGTGAAGATTTGAAGGGGACCCGGTTGCAGGATCGGGATAAAGGCTTTCAGGGCCAAAAGGACTGCTGTCATCTCCCTCATATTGGTAACTTTTTTCCAGAGGGATGGATGCCAGTTCTCCTGCACCTTGAGTCCCTTCATGGTAGCCCCCCATCCCAGGTCCAATGCATCTGTATGCATGTATTGAGATGGTGTGTGTGTGTGTGTGTGTGTGTGTGTGTGTGTGTGTGTGTGTGTGTGGGGGGGGTGTTAGGGTGGAATGGAAGGCCTGAGTTCAAATGAATTTCCTGTATCCGCCATCTCAATACTGCTTTGAGGCAGGTTAAGAGTGGGATCTGAATTTCTAGAGGGTGGTTGTGTTTGGACCACACATTCTTCACGCACCACTGCAGTTTTCCGATATGCAATTCTGGCTACAGGCAGCATAGGAATGGTGGCTGCCATAAGACCCAGAACCCGTAGGAATTGTCTTGCTGACAGTTGTTGTATGGATCAGGTCCTGGAAGTGGGCAGTAAGGGAGAGAACTTTGTCCTGAGGGAGGAATGCCTGCATCAGGTCTGTTCTGATCCTGCATCCCAGGAAGATTTTATCCTGCTGTGGGGTTAGGGAAGACTTGGGGAGGTTGAGGGTGAACCCATAGCCTTGTAGCAGGGATATGGTGAACTGCAGGTGTTTTTTTAGGGTGTCCTTTCTGCAAGAATGAGGATGTTGTCTAGGTAGGGGTAAATTTGAACGCCTTTGGTTCTGCAATTAGATATTGCAGGTGCCAGGCATTTTGTGAATACCCTGGGTGCAGTAGATAAACCAAAGAGCAAGGCTGTAAATTGAAACTGAGAACAGGGCCCCATAAAATGTAAGTACTTTGTGACAGGATTTTATGGGGAAGCGGAAGTAGGCCTCCTTGAGATCTAATGTGGCCATGAATGCCTGGCCTGGCAATAATGGGAAGAAGGGTTTGGAGGTATAACATTCTGAAGGATGGAACTCTTAGGAAGAGGTTTAGAAAGGACACATCCAGAACTGGCCTCCAAGGGCCGTCCTTTTTTGGTACAAGAAATATCCTTGAGTAAAAACCTTTTCCTTCTTGTCCTGGGGGAATGGCTTCTATAGTTCCATGGCTCAAAAAATCCTTTAGGATCTGGGGAATAAGGTGTAATTGATTCTTGGGTGGGAATGTTATGCCTCTTGCAGGGGGAGGTCTCCCTTTCAGAGAGGGGAAATATCCTTCTACTGTTGCCAAAACCCACCTGTCTATGGTGGACAGTTCTCCAAAGGGGTGGGCAATGGGAGAGGCAGTCTGACAGAGGGAGGTGGGCAAGGCAGTCACGCTTTACTGGAGCCATTTCTGTCATGAAAAGACATTCTTTGGGTATGTTAAGAGGAAACTGGCCTGGAAGTGGTCCGTCTCCTGGCTCCTTTCCTATGTCTGAAAAGGAAAGAGTAGCAGAGGAGGGGGTTCTCCTGACAAAAGCAGTCTTGGTTGGTTGATTTCTTTAGTATTTAGGAATGGGAGACAGCAGAAGGTGTTTAACACCCTGAAGCTCCTTGCTTTTCTTCTGAAGGTTTTTAAAGAGTTCTGCAGAATGTTTTCCAAACAGGGAGGTTGTGGTCAAGAGGGGCATCAAGAATTTTGGACTTAAAGTCCTCTGGCAAGGGTTGAAGGCGAAGCCAAGAATATCTGTGTAGCACTGATGCGGAAGCAGCAGACCTTGCATAGGCCTCTGCTGCATCACAGCTGCATGTAATCAAATGTCTGGCCATTTGAGAAGCCAGGGACAGTTTTGATGCTACCTTTGTCTTGTTAGGGAAGTCAGGCAAGGAGGACAGGAGAGTAGAGGCTTGGGATACTAAGTCCAACGCATATTTTATCATATGAGTTTGGTAGGTGACAGCTCTAAAGGCTAGGGAGTATTATAAACTTTCTTGCCTATCTGGTCCATATTCTTACCGTCCTTGTCAGTAGGTAGAAGGGATGAGGAGAGTATTAATCTTGACTGCTTGTCGGGGGATACAGCAATCGCTGCCAGGTCTGCCAAGGCGGGGTTCACCAGGAATTTCTATTCATCAGGCACCTTGTAGAAATGGTCAGGTCTCTTAGGGGTGAGTGACTGTGAATCAGGGCTTTTTGATGCTGAAGAAAATGCATCAAGATAAGCTGGTATAACTGGTGGGATGGCATATGGAGACGGAGATTCTACCCGTAGTAATTCAAAATATCTCTAGAGTTTGTCAAATGGTAAGTATCCCATTTGAAATATTCTTTCATTTTGGTAATGGTCTACCCAAAGGTGATATCCTCTGGGAGAGAGTCCCCTTCAATGGAGTCCTAACACAGGGGAATAGTATTCCAGTGGAGAGGCAAGCTCTGATAAGTGACTCATCTGATGAGAAGTAAACTTCCTCTTCTCCTGCATGAGAACTGGGAAGACGGATATAAGTAGCTGAGGCAGGCCTAGGATGAGAATAGTAATGGTGGAGGGTGAACAGGCCGAGGGCCTAAGGACCATGAAGGCCTGCATCAAGGACTGAGTGAAGGATTTCCAGTCAGGTAATACCTCAGCAGCAGGAGATAGATGCTTGCTTGCTTTTCTGGTTCCTTTTCAAAGGAGTAGTCATGGGAGAAGGCCTAGTCTCAGGGTCCTTTGTTGAAGCTGGGGCTTCAGGCTGTGGTATCCCAGTTGGGCATCTGGCGAGGCCTGGTTCCAATCGACATTGCTTGAAACTGACGTCTGTGCTACTTCTGTGGACGTGTTGGCAGTTACTTCTGAAGCAGCTTCCGAGGGGAGTCGAAGTAGACGTCTCTAACAGACATCCCTCAACTCCTAAATCGGAAGCTGGTGGGGTGTACAATGGTGGAGGGGCAGTAGTAGTAGGCCGTGACAACTTGACCTTTTTGCGAGGAGGCTCCGCCGGGGTGGCTGATTCTGGATCCATCCTAACCGCTAATTTCTTTAACCTCTCGTTTTCTAAGTAAAGATAAAGGGTGGCCAGACGGCTTCTGAGTGTCAAATTGAAAATGTATGGTAGTGTTCTCGGCCTAGGCAAAAGACGCAATGGTCGTGTGAGTCTATGCAGAATTTGATGCCCACAACAACATTTACCCTTCTAGCGGGCACTGGCTAAAAGGGGAGGACAGCAAACCAAGTTCAAGCAATAGCAAAAAAATGAAATCCCAAATGGGGTACTTAGCTTTTAGACATAACGATAGTAGAAGAGCAATGCCATCGATCTGACATTCGACTGCAGCCAAAATGTTCTGAGGACTGTGTGTGCATATGTCACATTTAAAGGTCCCAGGTTTATGGCCCTGCATGTGACATCCCATGCCCCCTACAGCAACCAGGCTTAAGCTTTTGTATAGGAGCAGACTTTCGGGTCATCTGAGGGGAAGGTGGGTGGGAAATAGTACTGCAACAATGATCTATTTGAACATCTACTACAATGTACAGTTACTTGCACACCTGAACCATATTCATTAAGAATACTGCAACATGGAAACAGAAAGACATCCTGTCTTACAAAAAGAATAAAATATCAGACCTGATCTGATTATGAAGAAAAAAAAAACATTACAGCAATCTGTGAAAACATGAGCTTAAGAATGTCCTGAAGATTCACTTGCTGCTCATCAACATAGTGAGAGATCTGTAGAGGAAGGGAAGTATAGTTCATTATGGAAATGAAAGGAGAGGTTTAAGCTTAGGAGACCTTAACTGATGCCAAAAAGACTGCTGCATGTGACTATCACTCCTGACTCTGATATATACACATGGAATCAATCAATACCAGACAGTTACAAAATTCAGCAAGGCTTGTAATTTCTTGCAACTTACTTGTGGCCTGTGAAGGAAGTACATAACTGAAAGATGCAAAAAATGCTTACTGCTTTGGATTCACATACTGCTTGTATAACATGCCTAGCATACAAGTACCTTTGGTACGGCATTCTCTTCAACTCATTTACCAAGAACAATGTAACATGTTTACTAATTTTATTACATTGAGGTTAGAGTGTAGGTGACTTAAATCCAGATGTATTTAGTACTGATATCTAAAAACAGAAATGCAATTCACCACTTACCTTACAAGTACCATACAGTGCAGTACAGTAACAGATTTCTTGTGGTACAGTACAGTATTTGAAATCTTACTACAGGAGACATAGTACTGGTAGAGCCTAAAAAAACCTTTGATAACAGTGCTGCCTTAGTGTTTACTCATCGGCGTTCTGTATTTTTCTCCAAGTGGCTCCACTTCTCTTTATACCCATTTCTACTAATTTCTGGCCCTACGTCCTGTAACTGTCCACTTGGTGCTCCATCCATCAAAGGAGTCTTCAAGAGTTTGATCCCTTTTCCTTGGTGGAGTGCACTTCTGCCCTAGAGGAAGGTTTAGTGTGCTATTGTACATGGAATGGACATCCATGATATTTAACAGCTTTCCTGCTCTGAATTTATCCTCACTGCAAGGTACAAATAAAAGTGACGTCATGTCAATGAGGTATGCAGATCCCGGAGAACTAGGTAGAACCTAGACAGCCGACGTAGGCTAGACTAACACCACCACCAGCTTCCACCTGGACGCAAATCACCCTAAGAGGGATGCAGGGAGAGGTAATATCGCCTGAGGAGGAAAGAGAAAGGCGGTGCCCCACCCTAACCATTAGGTGTCAGTTGAAAGTAACTCCTCTAGAGGGAAGGTGGGTGGGAAATAGTACTGCAACAATGATCTATTTGAACATCTACTACAATGTACAGTTACTTGCACACCTGAACCATACTTATTAAATCACTGTTGCAGTACTCCTTTCTTCTGGAATGAACTCTGAAACGTGCACAGACAAGATGGTAGAAACAAGAAGGGTTGACCAATGACCAGAATACCTTACATAACAGCTTTGGCAAGACCAGCCCTGGCCTTGCAATGGGAGTCCAACTTGTAATGCTTTGCAAAGGTGTGGAGAGACGCTGAGGTTGCAGCTTTCAAAACACTAGAGTCAACACTGCATGACAGCAACAGTAGTAACAACCTTATTACTGTGGGGCCCAAATGGAACTTTCCCACTGCATTAGAAGTGGATACAGTGAGAAAATGACATGAACACTGCTTATCTAGATATCAGCTGTCCCCTTTTCTGTCAGGGAAATGACCAACGGTTTTGTCTTCAAATCTTTTCTTATCCAAAAAATTTCAACTGCCTATGCACATTTAGGGAGTGCACATTCATTTTCCCTGTTGTTCTGAGAGTGAAGAAAGAATGTGTGAAGCCGAGTACCTTGGCTAAGGGTAAATTCTGATACTACCTAGGAAAGAATGGAGAGTTCGATTCTACAGCTCACTTTGTCTTTCGAAAGACGAACAAGGATGCACATTAAGGCCTGTAACTCAGACAGTCTATTACATATCATAAGGGCCATCAGTACATCTGTCTTCCAAATCAAGAACTGTAGTGGAGGGGAGACTGCTGGCGCTGAGAGGTTTGAGTCACCTTTTCTAGTAAATAACACTGGTACAAAGGGGATGCAAACCTTTTCTTATGTGGCCTGATATTTAGCATCCTCCTGAGAAATTAACTCAGAGCTGACTTCTAGTGGGGGATCCACAACAAAGCAGGTACAGAAAGCAGACAGGTGAACCTTAACAGAAGTGTACAACAGTACCGTCTTCAGAAGCTCACTGAGATAGAAAACAAGGGGCACCCCCACGCAAGATGGTTTCTGGCTTGTGCCCTGGCACTAAAAGGCAAATCTCTCCCATTCTGATATATTAAAACTGCCCACTGCTATGCTTTCTGGCTTCCCTGATAATGTTAGGAACATCCTTAAAGTACTGGTTCCCTACGGGCATTAGAATTTTGTCAACTGTACTGTGAACTGCAGTCTCAGAAGAATGCAGGAGTGATCTCTTGCATCAGGAGGTCCATTACATACGGTAGTAACTGAGCCAATCCTCCAGCCTTCGCCCTGATCTGGAAGCAGCACAGATGACTGGGCCAAAATGGAATTACTAAAAAGCATTCTAGGTCAGTCTTCCATAACTTTTGAACTACTCTGGATATCATAAAAATGAACAGAAGGAAAACAAAAAATATACCAATTAGTCCATGTTAAGGAAGATATACCTGTAGCCCAGGCCTTCTTGTACAGGTTTCTTAAACAAAGTTGATCCAGCTGTCTGTTTTCTGGGGATGCAAACAGATGCATCTGTGGGACACCCCATATGTACACAGTTTGAAGGAGAACCTCTCTATGAAGCATCCACTTGTGGGTACTTACTACTGTCCAGCCTGGTTACTCCACTACTATGCCCAGCTCTGAGAAGATAAAGACAGTTTTGAGATATCATGCTGGACTGCAAGTTCCCAAGCGTATAGCCTGCAAAGCTGGTAAAGTTCATACTTGCCTTTTAATGTATCACAATACATCACAATACAGTGGCATTTTCAACATTTCCTCTGCCCACAGCTAGCTGGATGCCCACAAGCCTGGCATTAGAACTAGCATCTCTTTGATGTTCATGTGTTACTTCCTTCATTAGGACAGAACTAGTCTCTTGAACCTTGTGGTGTTGACAGAATGCATCCCAAGCACTGGCTGATGCAGTTGTGATGGTGTGGTTTGGGGGGGGGGGGGGGGTTGGATAAATTGGACTTCACAATTTACATTGATCTGGTTGGTCCACCACTGAAGTTTTTTTGTTACAAACAGGAGAATAGGACTCTGTTGGTGCAGAGGCTGCAAGTACGGACACCCCACATATCTAAGGTATTACATTTTTCACGTGTAGCCTGGCATGGGGAAACATCAGGATGGTGGAAGACAATGCCTAGGGATCTGAGAATCTCTTGCTATGGACAGCTTCTATGTTGCACCTGCTGGGGCTAGGTACGTTCTGAAAATACCCTCAGTTGTAGGAAGCCCAAAGTGTGTGGAGGTAAAATGAAACCCGCAGTAAAGAAATCAGAAAACCATTTATGATCATCTTTGTTTGGGATGCACAAGTAGATATCTTTCAGATCCAAGATTACCAAATGAGCCTCTGGTTGCAACAGAGGTAGAGACGGCAGGGTTAACATGCTATACGTGGTACCCTCAGGAAAGTGATGAGCCCTGAAAAGTCTAGAATGGGCTACCAGGTACCTTTCTTCCCAGGGACCATGAAACGTTATAAATAAAATTTCTTACCCTGCTAAGAAATGACTAACTCCTCCATAACCCCCTGGGACAGCAGGTCTTGGAGATGATGGGAGGTATCAGTTCCTCCTATTCTTTGGGGACTTGTGGAATTCCCGAAAGATGGGGATGGTGAGCCCAAAGCTGCCTACAACCTTCCCTGTTGGCTCTTAGCATCCAATAGTGTCTACTGGGATACTTTTCCAAGTGGGGAGGCATAAAAAGTGTGCGCGCGTGTGTGGGGGGGTTTAAGAGAGGAAGCGTCAAATAGTTATGATTGTTAGTGGGTCCCCGTGACTCCTCAGATTTTACATCACCACCGCCTTGCCATCTCTTTCTTAACAGAGGCTTTTCTCCTTAGTGCTACTTGCCTTTACTCTGTTTATTGTAGAAGAGAACAGGTTTGAAGGAATAGCTTCTTTCATATCTGCACATGGGGGAATGAAAAAGCTGCCTAACCCCTTGCATAATCTTACTACAATGCTCCTTTTTCATAAAATGTTTAAGGTAGGCCCCCTCAAACAGCAGGTCCCTGTCAAGTGGGGTACCAAGTTGTTCCCTGACATCCTCTGGTAAGGCTTGAAATCTTAACCAGTAATGCCTTACACAGAGCCAGTGGCAGCAGCTCTAGATGCTGCATATACAGCATCATACTCTTGATGGAATGCTTAGCCACTTGAGTAGCTGGTTAAATGATCGGCAACAGATTAGCCCAAAGATCTGTGTCTGACGAGTTTCAATATTTTGGTCCATATGATATGGAAAAGTCATAGGTTTATACTAGGCTAATGGCCGGCCAGGGTCTTTATGAGCCCAAGCCATGCAATCCAACCCAGTTTTGTCTCCAAGTGCCCTGGGTGCCTACATAGTGGGGGATGTTAGTAAGGAGGTAGCCAAGGGGTGCGCGCGCGTGTGTGTGTGTGTGTGTGTGTGGGGGGGGGGGGGGAGAGTGAGTTAGGGATTTCCTTTGTCAACCTCTGTCCAGAGGCAAGGGGGCCATACATGGGTTGAATTTGCTACTTCTCATCCAATGATCAAGGTTTTATTTGAACAGGGTCATGGATGAACTCTGCTTCATGTGGAAGGGGAGCTTACTCTACAGAGCAGGGACCCTCTGAGGAACACTGGTCTCTCCAGAATGTTCTATTTATGTCAGAGGCAAAGTTCAGGTTTTAGCCCCTAGTGTTTCTGGTGCCATTTGTTTTGTAGATGTGCAAAAGATCCAGAGCTGGATCTGAGAGTCCCTTATACGCATGGCACAGACTGCCTCTCAGTAACCAGGAAAAGACTGAATACACATATACGGCTTTAAGGTGATGTGTAGGACAGGGTATTCATAGTCTGGATTCTCGTGGTGAGGAAGGGGTGTTCCAACTCCCTGGTTGGATACATGCCAAAGGGGGGGGCACTGTACTCAGTGATGAGTGTGACACAAAACAGTTTCCTTTCTATCGTGGCAACATGTTGGTTGAAAGCCAGATTGCTATCTACACATTTTTAGATACTCAACTACAGGGTCAACACTTGAGTGTTTTATCGGAGTAAATAGCTTGGGTGGACAATTTCCCAAAGGTCACTAGAATGCATTTCTTTGCATAGAGCTTTAATCTGTGGCTTTGGCACTAGTCATTTGTTTGCATTAGACTCTCTTGTAGGATTGCTGGCATTGTGGAGGAAAATCTATGATGGATCACAATTTACAGCCACCTGCAAACTTGCTGAGGCAGAGGCCTTTCACATTAAACTTGACTTTCAAGAAGGAGATTGCCAAATAGGAGTGAGCCCAACATGGAGCCCTGAAGTACTCAGCTAGTGACAGGTCTTCCTTTTGGTGGTCTCACTGATCCTGACTTCTTGGGTCCTGTGAACCACACAGTTTGAAGGAATTCAGTCACAAGTTACAGTTTACAGTCCTGAAGGACAAGCGGGCTGAGCACAAACTTCTTTGACAAACCTATCCAGGGTTCTGCCTTCCTTGACATCATGTACAGTGTCAGGTACAGGGACCGACTCCACAGGTCTATTAATACCACTGCATGGTCAGCCACAGGATTTTTACAAAGGTATTTGTGGGTGTCATATATACTGTAAAATCTAAGCTTTCTGGGAGCAAGGGGCTGTGAATCAGGGGTATGAGATGCACCTATGGAGGCATCCTTCAGGGCACACAAGATAGCAGGGTTCAGCAACAGGCTGAGAGGCTTCCATTTCTAGGAGCTCAAAACACAGCGCATCACAGACTTCTGCCTTCCTACTTTGGTGTACATTTCCTCAAAGGCAGAGTCTGAGAAGACGGCACCTTCAGCATCAGAATCATAGGAAAATGGACAGGAAATCTATGAGATGCAACTCAGTTCCTCCTTGTCAGTGTCTGAGATTCATTTCCCTCCTCAGATGAGTCTTCTACTTAATAGGAACGGAAGAATGTCCAAGGGGCTCCTGGTTTGGTTGAATGCCTTACAGGGCCTCAGGCAGACCATGAACCAGTTTATACCACTTCTCCTGGTTTATATGCAGGAGTGAAGAGGGAGGAATCATCCCAATTCTTCTTTGTAGGAGTATAGTGAGAGATGGGGAGGGGGGGGCATTATTTTCCAAGTCTTTTAGAGGTGGGCATCCATGCTGAAAGACTTGAGACACGATGCAGCAGGTCAGACCGCCATAGGTAAACCTTTTATCTCTTCCCTGCCAAGTTTTGTGCGCATTACTCTTCTTAAAGAATTACTGGTATCTTTGTACCCCTTAAACCAGGTTCTAGAGAAGGTACCTGAAAGAAGTCAGTCTAATGATGTGCCCAGGTCCATGACTACTTCCAAAGTGGCATCATCAAAGAACAGGGAAGAAGATGACAGCCAGTCTGGGAGCTGCAGATGCATCTTTCAAGAGCCTGTTGCTTTGGACAATTCAGCTATCTGAGATGTCTGTTAAATCCTTGCTCGATTTGTTTCTTCACTTCTAATTGATCACTAGATCAAAGGAAGACGGTCCCCACTAATGACAAGGAGAAGCATGCTAATCCCTTACCATCTGTATTCAATTATAGTTCCAGAGTAAGCAGTCCACTTCTAACAGTTTTGGGCTTGAACCCTGGCATACTTCACGATGTTACACTGTGCTCTATCCCCACCCCACCCCCCCCAAAAAAAAAAACACCATAGTCTAGTCTCTATAAAGGATCCACACTCACTTTCTCTTACTAGACACAACAGAAAAATGTTTAGGAAGAAACCCACAATGCAGCCAAAAACTTACAATCAATTAAGAAATAAATGAACACTCAATGGGATACTTACCTGAGCTCAAAGATGGAGTTGTATGGACGAGGAAGACTAGATAAGACTCTGAACTGAGAGAAATCTGTATACTGTGACAAGAAAGCTCTGAATATGGCACAGGCATATGTCCCACGTATATCAGCATACTGTGATGTGCTCTATGGAGGCCATACACTGTGCCAGGAGGAAGGAACACTAAGCTCTTAAAGACTTGCTGGACAGAAGGTACAACTAGTGGAGAAATCCTTGAAGTAAAGAATATTGCAACAGGGACCTAATGAAATTTGGCCGTGATGCAGCTACATCTTTAAGAGGCTTGGCACAAAGAATAATTGTGTAAAATCTTACCATAACCATAGATGTCCTCTCCTCTTCCAAATTGTAGTATTCCAACCCTTGGGTTTTCCTCTCTTGCTAATTCCCGAACGCCTGGCCAGTATACAAAAGCTTCTAGTCACTGCTGGGAATGTGGGATGTCCGAAGTTGGCCAAGGGAATGTGGGCCATAAAAGTGACATCTGCACGTACCAGATCTCAGAAAGAACAGTTGTGTACATTTACCATAAATGTAGATGTTAGAGTGTATTCACTGTTGCAGTCATTACATTAGGGTAATTCTGCTGGCAGGTTGCCCTCAGTCGGCCTGATTAACAAAGTCTTGGGTCCTGTGTCGGTTGCTGTCTCTTCTTCCATGATTACAAGGGTATAAAACATGCATCCGAAGCCATTACATCAGCTGCCCCAGATGTCAGGTGCCCCCCTAATGGGGAGCAAATAAAATTAAAAAACAAAAATATACCTCCAACCAAAAGCAAATGCACCAAAAAGGCCTTTAAGCACAGTAAAAGAAAGTAGAGGTATAGTCAGAGAAAAGTAGGGGCTGGAGGGAGGGTAACCAGGACTGCAACAGGTAATACACTCGAACATCTATATTTATGGTAAGTGTACACAACTGTACTATGTTCTTCGTGTTTCACTGTTGCAGTCATTACATTTGGGCAGATTCCCAAAGCTATGGTTGGGAGGAGGAGTTTATGCAGCATTAGGGCCAGCTATACGGCCCTGCAAGACAGCAGTGGCAAAGCCAGCTTTGGATTTAGAGAAAATTGGTGAATGATAATGCTTGGTGAAAGTATATACAGAACTCAAGGTAGCAGCTTCTAGAATATCCCTGGTAGGAACACCTCTGAGAAAGGCTGCAGAAGTAGATGAAGCCCTGGTGGAGTGAGATCTGATCCCCTGGGGGATAGGTTTTCCATGGTGCTTATAGCAGAAATGAATGCAATGGCTTATCCATTTAGAAATGGTTTGTTTTAAAATAGCCTTCCCCTCTGCCCCTGCAGCACAAGCTACCAGCAATTGTTCAGATTTTCTTCGAGATTTAGTCCTGTCCAAGTAGAATCTAAGTTGTCTGTGTACATCCAAGGAATGCAGAATCCGTTCCCCTTTGTTCTCTGGATTGGAAAAGAAGGTTGGCAAATGAATGGATTGATTAAGAGCCACACTGGAAACCACCTTGGGCATGAAGGATGGGTTGGTCCTCAGTACCCTGTCCACATGAAAGATGATAAAAGGCTCCACTGCCATAAGGGCCTGCAATTCAGAAATCCTTCTAGCAGAAGTGATTGGTAAAAGGAGGGCTGTTTTCCAAGAAAGAAATTTTAAGTCTACAGTAGCAGCTGGCTCGAAAGGAGGTAGAGTGAGCTTCTCCAAAAAGTACAGTTTTGTACCTACCATAAATGTAGATGTCCGATAGGCATGCATCTGCAGTCCTTACAAATGGGTTGTCCTGTCGTCAGGCAGCCCTTGATCGGCAGTTCCAAAGTCTGGGTCTGGCCTCGGCTGGTGTCGCACTTCACCCGACGTCATAGCTGCAGTTCTTCGGGTATAAAGGCATCAGCCGACGCCATTTTCCTCAGTGTTTCCTGCCCCAGATGCCAGGTGCCCTCTAGGAAGGCTAAATTTGGATAAATGCAAATGGTTCCAAATAGTAGAAACAAACAAAAATAAGCATGTATGTACATATATACAAACAAATACACCATAATAGATTCCCCCAGCTAGCTACAAGATGGGCAAATACCCTAGGAGTACCACAGAGGGGAAGGAGGGTGGGTAATCCTGACTGCAGATGCATGCCTATCGGACATCTACATTTATGGTAGGTACAAAACTGTACTATGTCCTTCAAGGATGCATCTGCAGTCCTTACAAATGGGTAGAATACCATAGCCAAACTGGGGGAGGAGGAGAAATAAGTTTATGGTGTAGTTAAGATCCCTTGCAAAACAGCAGTGGCAAAACCTGCTCGGGATCTGGAGTATAAAGGTAAATTATAATGCTTGGCAAATGTATGCACGGAGCTCCAAGTAGCAGCCTCTAAAATGTCTTTGGTAGCCACTCCTCGTAAAAAAGCTGTGGTAGTGGCTGTAGCCCTTGTAGAGTGAGGCCTGATGTTTTCTGGAGTTTTCTTCCCATGGTAGGAGTAACAAAATCTAATGCAATTTCCTATCCACTTAGAGATTGTCTGTTTTGAAATTGCTTTTCCTTCCATTCCTGTTGCATATGCTACCAGTAGCTGGTCAGTTTTTCTGTTGCTCTTCGTCCTGTCCAGGTAGTAACGTAATTGCCTATGTACATCCAAGGTATGCAACAGTCTTTCTCCCCTGTTCTGTGGGTTGGGGAAGAATGTAGGTAGGTGGATAGCTTGATTTAAAGATACCCTGGAGACCACCTTTGGCATAAAAGTAGGATTAGTTCTCATGGACACTCTATCTTGATGGAAGATCAGGAAGGGCTGTACTGCCATTAATGCCTGTAGCTCAGATACCCTTCTTGCTGAAGTGATTGCAAGCAGGAAAGCAGTTTTCCATGATAAGTATTGTAATTCTGCTGTTGCTGCTGGTTCGAAAGGAGGTAGTGTCAACTTTTCTAGCACAAAGTTCAAGTCCCATGCTGGCAATGGTGGCTTCCTAGGTGGTTTTACATTTTTAATTCCTCTCAGAAACTGCCTGAGCAGAGGATGTGAGAAGACTGGAGGATCTAAGTTGTATTCTGCTGAAATGGCTGATGCATGAATCTTAATGGAAGAATAGGACAGGCCGTTGTGGAAGAGCTCTGCCAAGTATTCCAGGATGTTAGCTATGTTTACCAGTGACACATTCTCTCCTTTTGCTGTACTCCAAAATGAGATATCTTTTCCATTTTGCTGAATAATTTTTCCTTGTTGAGGGTCTGCGAGCCTCCAAGATAATGTCTTTAACCCTTTGAGATAAATCTGGGTTATTTGGTCTTATGCAATGTTCCAGGCAGCCAGCTGCAGTGTTTTCAGGTTTGGATGCAGGGTTTTGAAGTTGTTCTGTGTTAACAGCAAGGGAACTAGGGGCAGAGGCCACATTTGTTCCCGAGACATACTCCTCAGTAATGGGTACCAATGTTGCCTTGGCCAGTCTGGAGCTATCAGGATGATCCTTGGGCGGTCTTCTTTGATCTTCAATAGCACCTTGTGCATCAAAGGAAGAGGTGGGAATGCATATGCTGTCAGGTTTTTCCAACTGAAAGATAGGGAGTCCACTTTCCAAGCAAGTGGGTGGTACGTCCTTGTGCAGAATTTTTTCAGTTGGTGATTGTGTGGGGATGCAAATAAGTCTATTTCTGGTAGTCCCCATTTCCTTGTAATGGTTTTGAAGATGTCCGGATGCAGCATCCATTCGTGGGCATCCGTGGCAGTTCTGCTTAGGATGTCTGCTAGTATATTTTCTTTTCCTGGCACAAATATTGCTTGTAACGGAATGTTGAAGCTCAGTGCCACATTCCAGAGGTCCATTGCCATCCGGCATAGAGGGTATGAATGTGTGCCTCCCTGTTTGTTGATGTACCACATAACTGTGGTGTTGTCCGTCCTTATCAGCAGCTGACCCTGTCGAAGAAATGGTCTGAATGCCTGAATTGCCAGTTTTACTGCCAGCATTTCCTTTTGATTTATGTGTAGGTGCAGCTGGTCTTGAGTCCATAAGCCTTGTATGCACTTGTCCAGCATGTGTGCCCACCAACCGAGGTCTGAAGCGTCTGTTGTGATGGTCTGGCTTGGTTGAGTGCTGTGGAAGGGCAGTCCCTTGTTTGTTTGACAGGCCTGAGCCCACCATTGGAATTCTTGCTTCAGGCATGGAATTATTGGAATTTGGGTTTCTAGGCTGTGCTTGTGCTGAGACCATAAATTCCTTAGGTACCACTGTAACTTTCTCATATGTAGTCTGGCATGTGGAATCAATATTATGCAGGATGCCATGTAACCGAGAGCTTTCAGGACTTTTCTTGCTGTTAGCTGGTTCTGCTTTGTTAATGCCATGAAGTAGAAAGGAGTTGCTCCTGCTTTTCTACTGTCAGGAATGCCATTTGTTTTGATGTGTCCAGATCTGCACCCAAGAAGGTTATCCTTTGGGATGGTATCAGCCTTGACTTTTTTATATTGACTGTGTATCCCAGGGCTTGTAGTAGATGAATGACCCTTTGCAAATCTTTTGTTAATTTGTTTTGTTGTCCGCTTGTAACAGGCAGTCGTCCAGGTAAGGGTAAATTTGAATTCCCTGAAGCCTGCAATGAGCAATTACTGATGCCAGGCATTTCGTGAATACTCTGGGCGCAGTAGATAAGCCAAAGGGCAATGCTGAGAATTAATAATGCTCTGATCCTGCAAGAAATCTGAGGTATCTTCTGCAATTTGGTCGTATGGGGACGTGCAGGTATGCCTCCTTGAGATCTAGAGTTATCAGCCAAGACTCCTTGCCCAGCATGGGAAGAAGCTGTAGGGTCAGCATTTTGAATTTTGGAACAATGAGGTATGTGTTTAAAGCGGACAGGTCGAGAATAGGCCTCCATTGGTTTTCTTTTCTTGTTACCAGGAAAAGTCTGGAGTAAAATCCTTGCCCTTGTTTCATAGATGGTACCCTTTCTACAGCTCTCATCCTTAGTGAGTTATTTGTTCTAGAGCTTCTGTCTTCTGATTTGGAGGTAGGTTTGGCATTCCTCTCTTCCTTGGTAGAGTATGGAAGTGAAACCTGTAACCTTGGTCTATTGTCTGTAAAATCCATTTGTCTCCTCTGATGTAATGCCAGTTTACTGAAAATAAGGCTAGCTTCCCGGCTAAGGGTGCCTCTAGTTGTTCCCTGGTAGGCGGTGCCAGAGCCAAGTCACTGTGATTGTCCTGTGGAAGTGGTAGTGGTGGCTGGATCTGTGGCTGTACCTCGCTGGTTGTTAGCCTGCCACTGACGTCCCCTGTAGGCACCTCTGGATTGACCCCTGCCTCTTGAGCGTCTATTCCTGCCTCTCGGAGCTCTGGAGGTGTCTGGAAAGGACCAGTTCTTGGAAGGCCAGTTCCTGCTAAACCTTGGAGGCTGGACCTGCAAGAAATCCTTGACTGTCTGGACAGATTTTGCTTTCTCTAACACTTTCTTCAGCACCTGCTGTGCAGGGGAGCCAAACAAATTGAGCTTATCCATGGGAGCATCTAGGAGCTTTGATTTAACATGGTCTGGTAAGGACTGTTCTTTTAACCATGCATGTCTTCTGATCACTGTGCCAGTCATGGCTGATCTAAAGGAAGCCTCCAGTGCATCATAGCCGCATTTTAAGGAATGATTACTGACCTGCTGAATGTTATGTACCATTTCCTGTACAGATTTTTTATCTAATGGTTCATCCGAGGACAGTTTTTTAGTTAACTGGTCTAACATAAATTCCTGATACTGAATCATGTGGAATTGACAGTTCAAGGCCCTAGCTGAAAGAGTAGCAGAAGTGTAAACTTTTTTACCCCACCTCTCTAAGGCCCTAGATTCCCTTTCAGAGGGGGTTTTTGGTAGAGGTAGCTGCTACAGCCTTGGGTCCCTGGGAGATAGTTTCGGGATCTGCACAAGGGGCCTTATACAAATGATAATGTGTGTCCGGAACCCTGTAGTACCTATCGGGCTTAGCAGGGGCCGGAGGAAGAGAATCAGGAGCAGTACAAGCATCATTAAAAGCATCATCCACAACAGTAAGTACTGGAGGAATGGCTAAAGGCCTATGCTGTGGCAAATGCAAAAGGTTCTAAGCCTTTTCCTAGAGTCTGAAAAATCCTGGCCCTGCCATTGAAATTGTTCCCTCATAGCATGCAAGGTTTCCCCAAAGAAAATTCCTCAGGCGGAGAGGCAGAAGGAATGGACTCTTCTGCATCAGAGTCCTCATAAGGAGAAAAAGGGGCCTCTGGAGGGTCTGAATTATCTGCTTCATCAGAGGAGCCATCTGAAGAAACTGGCTCAGGGGGCTCTACTCTAGTCCTCTTCTCTGGAGGTGGGTGAGAGGCCCTGTCTGGATGTGGTTGGGATCCCCGGATCAAAGAAATGAGATCCTCTGCAAGACTAAGCATTTGTGAACTAGAACTGGGCCTGTGAGAGGGGGTCTTAGCAGGCACAGTTTTGGTAGTTTTTGCTGCTTTAGCCCTGGCAAAGGCCTTAATCGACATGGATGCAGGAGGCCTAGCAGCTCCACGTGCAGGGATAGAAATATCCAAAGAGATAGTATCTGATAAATCCTGTGAACCTGCAGGAGCAGGTGGGATTTCAGTAGCAGATTCAGCCAAGCTGGATGAGGCCTCGGTAAGTGGCAAGCTTTCGGCCGAAGGAAGAACCGTGGACTTGGTTTCAGCCGAAACACTCGCGGTTGGCTTAACCGCGGTTTCGGCCGAAACCGCGGACCGCGAGTGTCGGTCCTTTTCCTTGCGTTTTTTTAGAAATTTGCGTAGTCGGAGTATCCGATGGCATAATGTAAGCAAAAGCGGAGCCGAAAAACTCTTCAGCAAATTCAGACCGACGTCTAAGCGTTCGTCGGTTGAAAGAAGCACAGGCTAGACAAGCTGCTACGTCGTGGTCTGGGCCTAAGCAAGGTAAGCAGTAAGAGTGGAAATCTTTATGAGGTATTTGTTTCCCACAATTTAAACAGTTATTCACTTTTTCTGACATCGGCTGAGGCAAGAAAGAGTCCCCAACGGGGTACTTAGCTTTTTAGAAGTCTTCGGTACTTGTAGTAGTAATCTCTGGTTCTGACCGACTGGCACTTGCGAACAGCTTCTGCTTCGGGTGTCACGCGGCAAGAAAGACTGGGGAAAATGGCGTCGGCTGATGCCTTTATACCCGAAGAACTGCAGCTATGACGTCGGGTGAAGTGCGACACCAGCCGAGGCCAGACCCAGACTTTGGAATCCGGCCGACCGAAGGGCTGCCTGACGACAGGACAACCCATTTGTAAGGACTGCAGATGCATCCTTGAAGGACATCAAAGTTAAGGTCCCAGAGGCAGGGGTAGGAGCTCTCCTGAGTGGTCTCAAGTTCTTTGCCCCTCTGAGATACTGCTTGAGTAGGGATGAGAGAAGAGGGGTGGTTCTGTGGATTTTAATAGAGGAAAAAGACAGGCCCTTGTGAAGCAACTCAGGTAAGTATTGCAAAGTCTGAGGTAATCCCTAAAGATTGGTTCCAGGCACAGAATTTTTTCCATTTGTCAGCATAAGATTTTCTATTACTAGGTCTTCTCGCCTCCAAGATGACATCCATCACAGGTTTGCTGAGGGATGATCAGGGTGAATTTAAGAGATTAGCCAGGCTGCAAGGTTCAATGTTGGAAGCCGAGGGTGCAGAATTTGGTTCTCCTGCTGAGACAGCAAGGAACGGGTCTGAGGCAGGTGCCATGGAGATGTTTACGACACACTGCGCAGGAGTGGGTAACAGTGTTGGTGTGGTCAGTCTGGAGATATCAAAATCATTCTTGGTTTGTCCTGATGACTTTTAGCAGAACTTTGGAGAGCAGAGGGGGAAAGGCGTAGACTGATAGGTTTTGCCAGCTGAAGGACAGAGCATCCACTTTCCAGGCTTTTTTGCAGGGAGTCCTTGTGCAAAACTTGTCCAACTGGTAGTTCTGGAGGGAGGCAAATAGATCTATGTCTGGGCTCCCCCATCTGCTTATCAACATGTTGAAAATCCATGGTTCCAGTTTCCACTCGTGTGGGTCCTTGAGATTTCAGCTTAGTCCGTCTGCCAGTGTATTCAATTTTCCTGGCAGGAATTGAGCTTGTAGGTGCACTTGGTAGCGCAAGGCTGTGTTCCACAATGCCATGGCTAGTCTTGCAGAGGGGGTAAGAATGAGTACCCCCCCTGCTTGTTTATGTACCACATAACCGTGGTGTTGTCAGTCTTTACTATTAGTTGTCCTGGAAGGATGTAATCCTTGAAGGCTGTCAGAGCATTCTGTACAGCTAACATTTCTTTTTGATTGATATGCAGGTGCATTTGATTTGGGTTCCATTTGCCCTTAATGCACTTTCCTGCCAGGTGAGCCCCCCATGCATAGTCTGATGCATTTGTAGTTAGGGTTTGGGCGACAGGTGGTAGTGTGAATGGCAGTCCCTTGTTTTGGTGGCAGGTCTGCCCACCATAGGAATCCCAGGCGTAGGCAAAGTATGATAGGAATCATTGTTTCCAGGCTGTGACAATGTTTACTCCATAGACTTTTTAAGTACCACTGTAGTTTCCTCATATGCAGTCTTGCATATGGAATTAGAAGAATGCAGGAGGCCATGAACCCCAAGGCTTGCAGTATTTGTCTTGCAGATAGCAGGGATTTGTGGCCACTTGTTTGAAGTAGGTTACCAAATGAATTTGCTTCTCTGGCGTGAGGAAAGCCATCTGGGCAGTTGTATTCAAGCTTGCACCCAGAATGTAATGTGTTGAGAGGGTACCAGTTGTGATTTCTTTTCGTTATACAGTACAAATGAAAATCCTTATGAGATATTTGCTTCCCACAAGTAATACAATTATTAACTTTTACTGACATTGGTAAGGAGAAAGAAAAAGTTTCCCCAACGGGGTAGTTAGCTTTTAGTTGAAGACTTCGGTTCTGAAACTTGAAAATGAAAACTTCAGGAGTCGGCCGACCAGCACTTGCGAACTGCTTCTGCTTTGGGCACCGCGCAGCAAGAAAGACATGTAATGGCGTCGGCTGCATGTTTTATACCCCATGACGACCTGATGTCATGGAAGAAGGGAGAGCAACCAATGCAGGACCCAAGACTTTGTTAATCAGGCCGACTGAGGGCAACCTGCCAGCAGATCACCCAAATGTAATGACTGCAACAGTGAAACATGAGGAACATCTGATAATGCAAGTAGCCTGCTTTAAAGCGTAGGTATCTTCTGCAAGATTCCCTGATTGGGATGTGCAGGTATGCTTCTTTTAAATCTGGAGTTGCCAACCAGGCATCTTTGCCTAGCATAGGAAGTAACTGGTGAAGAGTCAGCATCTTGAATTTTGGGATGTCCAGAAAGGTGTTTCGAGTCAACAGGTCCAGAACTGGATGCCATGATTTGTCTTTTCTGGGTACCAGGAAAAGCCTGGAATAGAAACCTTGTCCCTTTTCCTCTTCTGGTACTGGATGAATAGCCCCCATATGTAAGAGGGATAGTACTTGTTTTTGAGCCTCTGCCCAGTGATTTGGGGGCAGGTCTGGCCACCCGCTTAGTGTTGGCAACGTGTGGAAATGAAATCTGTATCCCTGGGAAAGTATATTTAAAACCCATTTGTCCTGGGTTATGAGTTCCCAGTTCTTTGCATGAAGAGCAATCTTTTCCCCAAAGAGGTGGCTAAAAGGTAAGTGCTTGGTAATTTTAAAAGGAGTCATTGAGACTGTTTATCATTGGGAGTGTAATTTCCAGATTTGTAAGTGGAGCCCCCCCCCCCCTCCCCAATGGCTTAGTTCTGAGAGTCCCCTGGGACCGAAACCTGGTGATTTTGGTGTGTCTGGGGGGTTTGATTTGAGAGGATCTGGAAGGAGCTGGAAAAGACCAATTCTTAGTAGGCCAGTGTCTACTAAATCTTGGAGGTTGAACTTGTAAGAAATCTTTAACAGTTTGCATAGATTTAGCTTTATCTTCCATCTTTTTTAAAACTTCTTCAGCCTCATTGCCAAAAAGACAGTCCTGATTTAAAGGATCATCCAACAATTTTGCTTTAACATGATCAGGCAAAGATTGCTCCTTAAGCCAAGCATGCCTTCTAAGCACAAACACA
The DNA here is from genome assembly GCF_019279795.1 of Protopterus annectens. Taxonomy (NCBI): domain Eukaryota; kingdom Metazoa; phylum Chordata; order Ceratodontiformes; family Protopteridae; genus Protopterus; species Protopterus annectens. Next base: position 1,215,211,036 of record NC_056727.1, read on the forward strand.
GTAACTGCAGCCCTGCAGGAGGCCTCTAAAGAATCAAAGCCACATTACAAAGTATGTTTTCCAACTTGTTCAGCAGAATGCGATAAATCCTGTAAATCTATTTTCCACACAGTCAGGAATCAACATAATTTTCTGTTTATGCAGTCCAATAATATGCTGTTGATATTCTAATATATGAAATTGGCAGTTTAAAGCCCTGATTGCCAAGGTTGCAGCAGTATAAACCTTACCCCATCTATCGAGCGCCCTGGAGTCTCTATCAGAAGGGGTAGGATTTTTAGCAGTAGAGGCCTTAATGCCCTTGGGCCCCTGAGAAATAGTTTCTGGATCTGCAACAGGATTTTTGAAAAGAAACTTGTGGGACTCAGGAACCTTGTAGTATCAGTCAGGTTTACTAGCAGCTGGAGGTAGGGAATCAGGAGCCATACTGGATTCCAAAAACACATCAATGTCTAGTGCAGGAAGTACAGCCAAAGGTCTATGCTGTGGTAGAAGAAGAAAATCTCAGCCTCTTTTTTGAATCAGAAACTACATGACTTTCCCAGTGGAAATGCTCCCTTAAGGTAGGTAAAGTTTCCCCAAAAAGAAAAATCCTCAGGAGGGGAAGCAAAGGGAATGGAATCCTCTGCATCAGAATCCTCATAAGTAGGCATGGACAAATCCAGGTCATTAGAAGAGTCAGATGAAACAGAAACCCGATCAGAAGATTCATAATCAAGTTCAGCCCTAGGGCTCTTGGGGGGGAGGGGTTGAGGGTTGACTACCCCTGATTAAAGTAATTAGATCTTCAGACATTTTGATCATTTGTTTTTTAGGCATAGGGGCCTAAACATGTGGCCTGGGTGTTGGGTTTTTTTAGACATAGATCGAGATTTAGACCTTAGTAATGAAGGTGGAGTTGGCTTAATACTCAAGTCTGTAGGCCTGAATACGCCCTCAGAAGCCGGTGCTTGCACAGCGGCTCCGGACCCATCCAAGGTAGAGACATCAGCGGGTTCCATAGGTGAAGCATCTTGCGGCATACCGGACTCAGAATGGGTCTCAGTAGAGGCCTGCGAATCAGAATTAGCGCCTCACTGAGTACCGGCGAACTGGCGACTGGCTTAGGAGAAGCGTTGTCGGCAGTTTTGGACATAGACGGCCTGTCTTCATCTTTGCGTTTTTCCGGAATCCCGGTAGTCGAATGGCTAACAGACATTTCTGGATAATTAAACAGAGAACCGAAATACTTAAGAGGAAAAATGTACCAAAGACGAATAGTGCGCTGATTAAATAAAGCACAAAACTGACAGCAAGGTACGTCGTTGTCAGGGCCTAGGCAAGGAATACAGTACGAATGAAAATCTTTGTGAGGTATTTGCTTTCCACATGTAATGCAATTATTAACTTTTACTGACATCGGTAAGGAGCAAGAAAAAAGTTTCCCCAACGGGATACTTAGATTTAAGTTAAAGACTTCGGTTCTGAAGCGCAAAAACAACAATTTCAGGAGTTGGCTGACCAGCACTTGTGAACTGCTTCTGCTTCGGGCACCGCACGGCAAGAAAGACTGGTGTAATGGCGTCTGATGCATGTTTTATAACCCTGACGACCAGACGTCATGGAAGAAGGGACAGCAACTGATGCAGGAAGCAAGACTTTGTTAATGAGGCCGACTGAGGGCAACCTGCCAGCAGATTACCCTAATGCAATGACTGCAACAGTGAAACACGAAGAACATCTGAGCACCCCAGTTGGACTCCAGTCCCAGGATAACTGTACAAATTCAGCGTCATTCAGGAAGGGACAGTTAAATGGAAGAAGGGGGAGGGAAGGAATACTGCAACATAAAAGTGAAGGACATCTATTGTTATGGTAAGATTTTACACAACTATTCTATGCCCTTCTATTCTCATGTTGCAGCATTCCAACCCTTGGGTGAGTGCCAAAGCTCACAGGGAAGAAGAGGGTGGAGGCTTGGAGCTATTTTCTAGGAATCCATGAAGGACTGCCCTTGGCAAATCCAGCCATGAATTTGGAAATGTGATCCAGCCTATAATGTTTGGTAAAGATGTGGACAGAGGTCCATGTGGATGCCTCCAAAATACAGGCAGTGTCCAGCCCTTTAAAGAATGCCCCAGATGAAGCCATAGCCCTAGTGGAGTGTGCTTTAATCTTAGACCCACAAGACTTTTCCATGGTATGAACAACAGAAGGAAACTGCCCTGGAAATCCAGGCAGAAATGGTCTGTCTTGTAACTGCTTTCCCCACAGCCCTGGGATAAAAGGAGACAACCAGTTGGTCTAATTTCCTGATATACTTGATCTTATCAAGGTAAAACCTAATCTGTCTGTGCACATCAAGGGAGTGTAAGACTCTCTCAATGTCTTTCTGATGGCGAGGAAAAAAGGTGGGAGGGTGAACAGCTTGGTTTACGGAAAACTCATTGACCACCTTTGGACATGAAGGAAGGGTTGGTCCGAAGAGTAACCCTATCCTTGTGGAAAGGTAAGGAAAGGGGGAATAGACATGAGGACCTGTAGCTCTGACACTCTTCTGGCTGACATCAAGGCTACCAGGAACTGGTTCAAAATGGGCCAGCTTGAACTCCTCTAAAACATAATTAAAAACCCATGGGGGGGGGGATGGGTTTCTGGGGGCCTGAGATGTAGCACTCCCTTTAGGAATAACTTTGCAGGCAATTGAGATGCCAAAGGGGGTCCAGAGGCAGACTAGCTGAAACAGCAGCAAGGTGGCTTTAACAGAGGAGTATGCCAACTCTGTCTGCAACAGCTCACACAGGTATGACAGTACCAAAGGAACGTCAGCTTGGAAAGGGGAGGGTCCAACTGTCTTTGTAGACACCATATGGAAAATATTTTCCATTTGAACAAATAAGATTTCCTAGAGTTAGGTTTCCTGGCCTCTTGCAGGACTGAGTACGTCCTCATTGTAAAAGGTGTCTGCAAGGGAACAGAATTCTATCAACTACAGAGTAAGGTTCAGAGACTGTAGGTGGGGATGGATTTGAGATACCTTGTCCTGTGTGAGAAGGTCCACTTTGTGAGGTAATTTGTGGTGATTACCCCTGGCTAAATGCAGAAGGAGGGGGAACCAATGTTGTCTTGGCCAAAAGGGGGTCAAGATTTTTGGTTTGTCCTGCTGAATTTTCAGTAAAACTTTCTGAATAAGAGGGAAGGGGGATGCATACAGAAACATCCCCTTCCAAGAGACTGAGAAGGCATCATATGCCCTTGCCAGTGAATTGGGTAGCCTGGTGCAAAATGATGAATTCTGTCCGTTTAGAGGGGAGGCAAACAGATCAACCTGAGGTGAACCCCATTTGTGGACTATGTCCTATAACACATCTCTGTGGAGCATCCATTCATGGGATTGTGACATGGACCTGCTCAAGGTGTCTGTCTGGGTGTTCTGCTCTGAAGGGATATACATTACCTGCAGAGTGACTCCCTGCTGTGTGGCAGGCTCCCAGACCTGGAGAGCTAGTCTGCATATCAAATAAGATTTTGTTACCCCTTACCTGTTCACATACCACAGAACTACAGTGTTGTCTTTGAACAATTTTAGGGGGCCCTGCTTCATCATGTGCGGGAAAGCCTCCAGGGTCAAGAGAATTGCTCTCATCTCTCTGATATTGATATGTTCTTGTCGGATGGGGTCCGGTTAAGTGCCCTGGACTCTCAGGGAACCCATGGCTGCTCCTCCCCCCAGATCTGAGGCATCAGTGTACATCTCCTGTACTGGCAAGGGAGCGTGTAAAGGGAGTCCTGGGTTAGAGGGCACTTGATTCAACCACCAGAGAATCTCTTTCCTGAGACAAGGTAGGAATGGGATTTTGTACTCTAAGGGGCGAGTGCTGTGTTCAAATAGACATCTGGTACCACTGGAAAGCACAGTTGTGTACACTTACCACAAATGTAGATGTTAGAGTGTATTCACTGTTGCAGCCATCACATTTGGGTTATCCCTGGCAGGGTAGCCCTCGGCCGGCCCGAATATCAGAGGCTTAGTATTTCTGCTTTGGTTGCTGTCGCTTCAGGACTGATGTCAGGTCGTCAGTAGTATAAAGTAAGGCAGCCAACGCCATTCCATCAGTTTTTCTTGCATTAACCTGTCAGGAGCCCCCAGGTAGGAGCCAGGTTCTAGTGGAAGAAAGTACAGTTGTGTACACTTACCATAAATGTAGACGTTAGAGTGTATTCACTGTTGCAGTCATTACATTTGGCTAATCTGCTGGCAAGTTGCCCTCAGTCGGCCTGAACAACAAAGTATTGGGTCCTGCGTCGGTTGCTGTCTCTTCTTCCATGAAGTCAGGTCATCAGGGGTATAAAACATGCAGCCAATGCCATTTTATTCAGTTTTTCTTGCCCCAGATATCAGGTGCACCCCCCCCCAAAATGGGGAGCAAAAAAAAAAAAAAAAAAAAAAAAAAAAAAAAAATATATATATATTATAATATATTATATTTTATATATATTATATATTATATTTTATATATATATATATATATATATATATACACATACACACTAGCTGACAGGTTCAGCACAAACACCCCCCCCCCACCAAAAGGGCAAATATCTATCCCAGCAGAGTGCTGCCCCCTTGACATCTCAGATGCTCAGGTAAGAGCCGCCCTCTCCAAAGCAAAAAACACAGCATCAATGGGACCAGACCATGTCCCGGGCTGCATCCTACATGAACTCCAAGAAGAGCTAAGCCCAAACATAAAACTACTGTTCAAGCTCAGCCTTACTACAGGATATGTACCCAAAGAGTGGCATACAGCAACAGTGGTCCCTCTCCACAAAGGTGGTGCCTCAACGGATCCTGGAAACTATCGCCCCCATAAGCCTGACTAGCTTGGTCTGCAAAGCTATGGAAAGGATCACCATGGACTTCATAAGATATTGGGGATCTACAGACACTGGATCCTACCCAGTTCGGCTTTGTTAAGGGCAGATCCTGCCTTTTAAACCTGGTTGATTTCTTTGAAACAATCACCAAGGCCATTGACGAGGGGAAGGTGGTCCACACAGCCTACCTGGACCTCGCAAAAGCCTTCGATACAATACCCCACTCGGTTATTATAGATAAGCTCACCAGCTTAAATATAAACCCCTATGTCACTAGATGGGTTGCAAACTGGCTCAAGGACAGAACCCACATGGTTAGAATTGCTGGAGCCATGTCAGACTCCAAACTAGTTACAAGTGGCGTCCCACAAGGCTCAGTCCTGGGACCTCTCTTGTTCGGTACATATTTCTCGGCGGTACAGGCCAACACGGAAGGATTGTGGCTGACCAAGTTCGCAAATGACTGCAATCTAGGAGCCATAATCGACTCTCCAGCAGACACAAGCATCCTTCAAAAGGGCCTCATAGAAACAGACAACTGGTGCCAGAGCCATGGCCTCAAGCTAAACACCAAAAAGTGTATAGTCATCCCCTTTGGCAAAAACAAAGTGCCCACAAATTACCACATAGGTGGTAATCCATTAAGTACGGAAGTAGTAATTAGGGACCTGGGGACCCAAGTTGATAGCAATCTCTCATTTGAAAACCACGTGGCCAAAGTTGTTGGAAAACATTTTATATAGCCCACCTAATCATGAAGGGATTCACATCTAGATCAGGGGAGGTCATCGTGCCTCTTTACTCATCCCTCATCAGGCCCATAATTGAGTACAATGCCCCTTTTGGGATGTACCTTACCAGACACCTGCAGCTACTGGAAAGACCCCAAAAGTACCTCACCAAGAGGATCAAAGGGCTCAAACAGATGCCATATGCTGACCGGTTAAAGAAACTCCAGCTCTACTCAGTGGCATACCGCCTACTCAGAGGCGATCTGTGCCTGACGTATAAAGCCATGTCCAACCCGGAATTAATGGACATGCTGCACCTCAGAAAATCCAAATCCCATCGAGCTACGCACACGAGAGACTTGAACCTCAGCACTGAAATAAATACGACATGCTGGAGGGACAGATTCATAACCCAGAGGCTCCCTTCACTCTGGAATAAAATCCCAGTCCAGGTTAGGCAGAGTCCCTCACTGACTCTCTTCAAGAGGAATCTTGATGAGTGGATGGGAGAGATCGTAGGATTACCCCGGGTATCACTTTTGTGTCCCTGTTAGACAGAGGCACAGTATACTAACTTCGAAAAAGGGCATAGCAAAATTCTTTTAAAATGGGTGGCGAAAGCCAAACACACACTGGCTAGGCATATAAATGCCCTAGGGCAGATAGCCTTGTATGAACCTATGAACATGATCAGGCAGATATTGCTCCTTGAGCCAGGCATGCCTTCTAATCACAGATCCAGTAAAGTACAGTTTTGTACCTACCATAAATGTAGATGTCCGATAGATATGCAACTGCAGTCCTGACATATGGGTTGTCCTGCCTCAGGCAGCCCCTCGGTCGGCCGGATTCCAAAGTCTGGGTCCGGCGTCGGCTGTTGTCGCTTCTTCCCTGACATCAGAGCGGCTGGGGTATAAAATCATCAGCCGACGCCATCTTCTAAAGTGTTTCTTGCCCCAGATGCCAGGTGCCCTCCAAGGAAGGCTAAATTTAGAGAATGCATAAAATTCCAGACATGCATAATAGTAATAAACAGATGCACTATAAAAGCTATCCCCAGCTAAGTTGGAAAAGGGGTAGTGGACCCAAAAAGGTAAATTACTGAGGGGTAGGAGGGAGGGTAAACCTGACTGCAGTTGCATATCTATTGGACATCTACATTTATGGTAGGTACAAAACTGTACTATGTCCTTCAAGAATGCAACTGCAGTCCTGACATATGGGTAGAATACCATAGCCAAGCTGGGGGTGGTAGGATCTAAGAAAAAGATGGTGTAGCTAAAACACCCTGCAGGACTGCCGAAGCAAAGCCTGCTCGGGATCTGGAGTATAAAGGCAGGTTGTAGTGTTTGGAAAATGTATGCACGGAGCTCCATGTAGCAGCTTCTAGAATGTCCTTTGTAGCCACCCCTCTTAGAAAGGCTGTGGAGGTGGCTATAGCTCTGGTGGAGTGTGGCCTGATATTGGCTGGCACACCTTTTCCATGGAAAGAATAACAGAATCTGATGCAATGTCCAATCCATTTTGAAATTGTTTGTTTGGAAATTGCCTTTCCTTGCACTCCAGCAGCGTAAGCTACAAATAGTTGGTCAGACTTTCTATTGGCCTTTGTTCTGTCCAAGTAGTAGCGTAATAGTCTGTGTATGTCCAAAGTGTGCAGCAGCTTTTCTCCTTTATTTTGAGGATTGGGAAAGAAAGTAGGCAGGTGAATTGCATGATTTAGAGACACCCTGGATATCACTTTTGGCATGAATGAAGGATTGGTTCTTAAAGAAACTCTGTCCTGATGAAAAATGAGGAATGGAGGTACTGCCATGAGGGCCTGTATCTCCGTGACTCTTCTTGCTGAGGTAACTGCCAACAGGAAAACTGTTTTCCAGGAGAGAAATTGCATCTCTGAAGATGCTGCTGGCTCAAAAAGGAGGAAGAGTTAATTTTTCAAAGACGAAGTTGAGGTCCCATGCAGGCACTGGTGGTTTCCTGGGAGGTTTGATATTCTTTATCCCTCTTAGAAACCGTCTTAGCAAAGGATGTGAAAACACAGGTGGATCACAGTTGTATTTTGCTGAGATTGCTGAAGCGTGTATTTTTATGGAAGAATATGAAAGGACACTATGAAGCATTTCTGCCAAGTATTCTAGTATCTGTGGCATGTTTATTACTGATACATCCTGACCCTTGTTGGCATTCCAGGTGATGAATCTCTTCCATTTGGCTGAATAAGTTTTTCTGGTGGAAGGTCTGCGTGCTTCCAGTAGGATCTCTTGAACTTTTTTGGAGAGAGAGAGATATGGGTAGAAGTCATGGAACCCTTCAAGCTGTCAGCTGCAATGTTTGCAGGTTGGGATGAACAGTCCTGTAATTGTGCCGAGTTAGAAGCAGAGGCCATTGAGGCAGGGGCCACGGCTTGGTGCGAGATATGCTCCTTAGTAATGGATACCAGTGCTGCCTTGGCCAGTCTGGAGCTATCAAAATACCTTTCGGTTGCTCTGCTTTGATCTTCAGTAACACCTTGGTCATTAATGGTAGAGGTGGGAATGCGTAGATTGTCAGAGAATTCCAGCTGAAGGAGAGAGCATCCATTCTCCAGGCTTGAGGATGGTGTGTCCTCGAACAGAACTGCTTCAGAAGATGATTGAGGTGAGAGGCAAAGAGATCTATGTCCGGCCTTCCCCACGCACGAGTTATTTGCGAAAAAATGTCTGGATGCAGAATCCATTCGTGCGGGTCCAAAATGTTTCTGCTTAGACTGTCCGCCAGAAAGTACAGTTTTGTACCTACCATAAATGTAGATGTCCGATAGGTATGCATCTGCAGTCATAACATATGGGTTGTCCTGCCTCAGGCAGCCCTTCGGTCGGCCGGATTCCAAAGTCTGGGTCTGGCATCGGCTGATGTCGCACTTTCCCCGACGTCAGAGCGTCTGGGATATAAAAACATCAGCCAACGCTATTTTCCTCAGTGTTTCTTGCCCCAGATGCCAGGTGCCCTCTAGGAAGGCCAAATTTGGAGGAATGCAATAAATTCCAAACATTTACCAAAATATATACAAACAAATACACCATAATAGATCCCCCAGCTAGCTAATGGAGGGGTAAGCACCCTAGGAATACCACAGAGGGGAAGGAGGGAGGGTAAACCTGACTGCAGATGCATACCTATCGGACATCTACATTTATGGTAGGTACAAAACTGTACTATGTCCTTCAAGGATGCATCTGCAGTCATAACATATGGGTAGAATACCATAGCCAATCTGGGGGAGGAGGTACTAACAAAAGGAAGGTGTAGTTAAGATACCCTGCAGGACTGCTGTAGCGAAACCTGCTCTGGATCTGGAGTATAAAGGTAAATTGTAATGTTTGGCAAATGTATGCACTGAGCTCCATGTAGCAGCTTCTAAAATGTCCTTGGTAGCCACCCCTCTTAGGAAGGCTGTAGTGGTGGCTGTGGCCCTCGTGGAATGAGGCCTAATGTTTGCAGGAACAGTCTTTCCATGAAAGGAGTAACTAAATCGAATGCAATTTCCTATCCACTTTGAAATTGTCTGTTTGGAAATAGCTTTTCCTTGTACCCCAGCAGCATATGCTACAAGGAGTTGGTCAGTCTTTCTGTAACTTTTAGTCCTGTCCAAGTAGTAGCGTAGTTGTCTGTGTATATCCAGAGTGTGTAGAAGTTTTTCCCCTTTATTTTGTGGATTTGGGAAGAATGTAGGCAAGTGAATAGCTTGGTTCAAGGATACCCTGGATACCACCTTTGGCATAAAAGTAGGATTGGTTCTCAAGGAAACTCTGTCCTGATGGAAGATAAGAAATGGCTGTACTGCCATTAAAGCTTGCAACTCAGATACTCTTCTTGCTGAAGTTATGGCCAGAAGGAATGCAGTTTTACAAGACAAACTGTAGATCCGCCGATGCTGCTGGTTCAAAGGGAGGAAGTGTTAGTTTCTCCAGCACAAAGTTGAGATCCCAAGTAGGTAAAGGTGGTTTCCTTGGAGGATTGATGTTTTTGATTCCTCTCAGAAATTGCCTGAGGAGAGGATGCAAGAAGATAGGTGGATCAACATTGTATTCTGCTGAAATTGCTGAGGCATGAATCTTAATGGAAGAATAGGACAGGCCATTTTGGAACAATTCTGCTAAGTATTCCAGAATATGTGCCATGCTCGCCACTGTCACATCTAAGCCTTTTGTTGTGTTCCAAATGAGAAATCTTTTCCATTTTGCTGAGTATGTCTTCCTTGTGGAAGGATGGCGAGCTTCCATAATAATGTCCTTTACTCTCTGTGATAAGCTATTTTGAGGGGGGTTTATGGAATCTTCCAGGCAGTTAGCTGCAATGTTTTCAAGTTGGGATGCATCATCTTGAAATTGTTCTGCGTTAGAAGTGGCCATAGGGGGAGAGGCCACGGTTTCGTCTGTGACATGCTCCTCAATAGTGGGTACCAGTGCTGCCTTGGCCAGTCTGGAGCTATCAGAATCACTCTTGGCTGTTGTGCCCTGATCTTCAGTAGAACCTTGGACATTAATGGGAGAGGTGGGAAGGCATAGGCTTTTAGAGCTTTCCAGCTGATAGAGAGTCCACCCTCCAAGCTTGTGGGTGGTATGTCCTTGAGCAAAATGCCTTCAGTTGATTGTGGGGCGAGGCGAACAGATCTATCTCCGGCTTTCCCCATGCTTGTGTTATGAGTAGAAAGATGTCTGGGTGCAGCATCTATTCGTGTGCATCCATGGTAGTTCTGCTTAAGCTGTCTGCCAGTGCATTTTCTTTCCCTGGCACGAACTGGGACTGTAGTTGGATATTGAGTGTCAAGCATAGTTCCCATAGATTCATGGCCAGCCTGCATAGAGGGTAGGAATGCGTGCCTCCTTGCTTGTTTATGTACCACATGACTGTGGTGTTGTCTGTCCTTATTAACAGGTGGCCTTGATGGAGGAAAGGTTTGAAGGCCTCGATTGCGTGTATCACTGCCAGCATTTCGTTTTGGTTTATGTGCATGCGCAGCTGCCCTCGAGACCACAGGCCTTGGATACCTTTGCCCTCCATGTGTGCTCCCCATCCTCGGTCTGAAGCGTCCGTGGTGATGGTTTGTTTTGTTTTTGGTTTGTTGAAAGGCAACCCTCTGTTGGACTGGCAGGCTTGGGCCCACCACAGAAATTCCTTTTGAAGGCAAGGAATGATTGGTATCAAAGTTTCCAAACTGTGACTGTGCTGAGACCATACACTCCTTAGGTACCATTGTAATTTTCTCATATGCAGCCTGGCCTGTGGAATCAGAATTATGCAGGATGCCATGCAACCCAGGGCCTGCAGGATTTTCCTTGCAGTTAGCTGAGTCTGTCTTGTCAGATTCAAGAAGTAATCCGGAAGTTGTTTTTGTTTTTCTTCTGTGAGAAAGGCCATTTGGGTGGTTGTGTCTAGATCTGCTCCCAAAAAGGTTATCCTTTGGGATGGAACAAGTCTTGATTTTTGGATGTTGACTGTGTATCCCAAGGCCTGTAATAGGTGGATGGCATAGTCCAAGTCCTTTATCAAATTTTTCTTGTTGTCCGCTTGTATAAGGCAGTCATCCAGATATGGGTAGATTTGAATCCCCTGAAGTCTGCAGTGTGCAATTACTGATGCCAGGCATTTCATGAATACTCTGGGCGCAGTAGATGAGCCAAAGGGCAATGCTGAGAATTGATAATGCTCTGATCCTGCAAGAAATCTGAGGTGTCTTCTGCAAGTTTGCCGAATAGGGACATGCAGGTATGCCTCCTTGAGATCTAGAGTCACCATCCAAGACTCCTTGCCCAGCATGGGAAGAAGCTGCTGTAAGGTCAGCATCTTGAATTTTGGCACAATGAGGTAAGTATTCAGTGCGGTCAGGTCGAGAATAGGCCTCCATTGATTTTCTTTTCTTGGCACAAGGAATAATCTGGAGTAAAATCCTTGGCCTTGTTCTGAAACAGGTACCTTTTCTATGGCTTTCATTTGTATTAAGTTGTTGATCTGCTTTAAAGCCTCTGCCCTCTGATTTGGTGGCAGGTTTGGCATTCCGTTTTTTCTTGGCAAAGTGTGGAAGTGGAACCTGTATCCTTTGTCTATTATTTGCAGTGTCCATGTGTCCCTTGTAATGTAATGCCAGTTTTTTGAGAATAAAGAAAGCTTTCCGCCCAATGGTGCTTCCAATTGAGCCCTGGTCGGCGAAATCAAAGGAAAGTCATTGAGTCTGTCCAGGTGTGGTAGTAGTTGTTGCTGTTCCTGCACTACCTCTCTGGTTGGTAGGTTGCCACTGACGGCCTCTGTAGGAGCCCCTAGCTTGCCCTCTACCTCTGGGACGCCTGTTCCTGCCCCTCTGGGCTCTGTCCGAGTCTGGAAAGGACCAATTCTTAGTAGGCCAGTTTCTGCTGAATCTCGGTGGTTGTACTTGCAGAAAGTCCTCAACTGTTTGCACAGATTTTGCCTTTTCTTCAAACTTCTTTAAGACCTCCTGAGCCGAGGAACCAAATAATTTTTGTTTTTCCATTGGAGCATCCAGGAGTTTAGCTTTAACATGGTCTGGTAAAGATTGTTCCTTCAACCAGGCATGCCTACGAATAACTGCCCCAGTCATAGCTGACCTACATGAAGCTTCCAGTGCATCATAACCACACTGCAAAAAATGATTACTAACCTGCTGTGAGTTATGTACCAGATCCTGAAGGGATTTATGGTCAAGGGGTTCAGAAGAGGAAAGCTTCTTATGCAATTCATCTAACAAATACTCTTGGTAGTGTATCATATGAAATTGACAATTTAATGCCCTCAAGGAAAGAGTTGCAGAAGTATATACCTTCTTTCCCCATCTCTCTAAAGCTCTAGACTCCCTTTCAGAAGGTAGAGGATTTTTGGCAGTGGCAGCTGCAACCCCTTTTGGGCCCTGAGAAATAGTATCTGGGTCTGCAGAATGGGCCTTGTACAGATGTAGATGAGAATCCGGGACCCTGTAGTATCTATCAGGTCTGGCCAGAGCCGGAGGGAGAGAATCAGGGGCTGTACTAACATCATTGTACACATCATCAATAACATTCAGAACAGGAGGTATAGCCAAGGGCCTATGCTGAGGTAAATGTAAAAAGGTCCTTAATCTCTTTCTAGAATCAGAAAATTCCTGACCCTGCCATTGAAAATGTTCTCTCAGAGTGTAGTGTCTCACCAAAAGAAAACTCTTCAGGAGGGGAGGCCGAAGGGATAGATTCTTCAGCATCAGAATCCTCGTAGGCCGAATAAGCCTCCTCCTGGTGATCTGACAACACAGATCCATCCGTAGACTCATCTGAAGAGTGCTGGTCAGAGGGCTCAGTCCTGGGCCTTTTGTCTGGTGGTGGTTGAGAGCTCCTGTCCGGGTGAGGCTGAGAACCTCTAATTAAAGAGATAAGATCCTCTGCAAGGCTGAGGATCTGAGAACTAGAAGAAGGTCTCTGAGAGGTAGTCTTGGGAGGCAAAGCTTTAGCAAGTTTAGCAGCTTTAGCCCTGGAAAAAGCCTTAATGGACATGGAAGCAGGGGGTCTGGCTGCACCACGTGCAGGAGTAGACTTATCCAAAGGAATGGTGTCGGACATTTCCTGGACACTGGTTTCAGTAGGTAGCTCGGTAGCCGACTCAGCCGGGGCCTCCAGGGCCGCGGTGGTCGGTTGAGTGGATTCGGTTAAAGGAAGTACCGAGGTCCTTGTCCTCCTGTTTTTTCACCAAATGCGAAGTCGGAGTCTTCAACGGCATCTTATATGCAAAAGTAGCCCCAAAGAATTCCTCTGCAAACTCCGACCGACGTCTAAGAGTTTGTCGGTTGAAGGAAGCACAGGCTGAACAGGCAGAGACGTCATGGTCTGGGCCTAAGCAAGGGAGGCAGTAAGAGTGCAAATCCTTATGAGGTATTTGTTTCCCACAAGTTAAACAATTATTTACTTTATATGACATCGGCTGAGGCAAGAAAGAGTCCCCAACGGGGTACTTAGCTTTTTCGAAGTCTTCGGTAGCTGAATCACAGGAAAGTACAGTTTTGTACCTACCATAAATGTAGATGTTAGAGGATCCACATTGCTGCAGTCCTAACTATTGGGTAGTCCGCTGTCCAGTCGGCCCGAATACCAAAGTATATGGCTGACGTCGGTCACGGCGCATTAGACTGACGTCAGTACGTCAGGGTACTAATGCGCATGACCGACGTCATATCCTCAGTCTTTTCTTGCCCCAGATGTCAGAAGACCCTAAAAAGACAAGGCCAAAACCAAAAACACCAAACATACCTGCACCAAAAATATATACAATATATACAAAGGTAGCAGAATATAATCTCACCTACACAACCACCCCTAAACATAGAGGGAAGGAGGGGTAAATTGGACTGCAGCAATGTGGATCCTCGAACATCTACATTTATGGTAGGTACAAAACTGTACTATGTTCTTCATTCCACATTGCTGCAGTCCTAACTATTGGGTAGAATCCCAAAGCAGAGGTAAGGGAGGCTGGCAAATCATAAGGAAGTAGGAGCTGATAATATGCCTTGCAAAATAGCTGTGGCAAAACCAGCCCTAGACTTAGAATAGAGAGGAAGGTGGTAATGCTTAGAGAAAGTATGCACTGAACTCCAAGTAGCTGCCTCCAGAATATCCTTAGTTGCCACCCCCCTTAGAAATGCTGTTGAAGTGGCAGTAGCCCTAGTGGAATGAGGCCTAATCCCAGCTGGAATCTCCTTACCATGATGGGAATAACAAAATGCAATGCAAAACCCAATCCACCTAGAAATAGTTTGTTTTGACACAGGCTTGCCCTGCGAACTCAAAGCAAAAGAAACAAACAACTGCTGAGACTGCCTAAAATCCTTAGTTCTGCTTAAATAATAACGAATTGCCTGTGTACATCTAAAGTGTGCAAAATCTTTTCCCTTTATTTTGGGGATCTGCATAGAAAGTAGGCAAATGAATAGTTTGGTTTAAAGCCACACTAGAAACCACCTTAGGCATAAAGGAAGGATTAGTACGTAATGATACCCTATCCTTATGAAAAATCACAAAAGGCTCAACCGCCATAAGGGCCTGTAACTCAGAAACCCTTCTTGCAGAAGTAATGGCCAACAAAAAGCAGTCTTCCATGACAAGTATTTCAGTTCAGCAGTAGCCGAGGCTCAAAAGGTTGTAGAGTAAGTTTCTCCAACACAAAATTGAGATCCCAAGCAGGAGTAGGAGCTCTACGTTGGGGTCTTATATTCTTTGCCCCTCTAAGAAATTGCTTGAACAAAGGATGTGAAAACAATGGTGGGTCACAATCATAGTGAGCTGAAATTGCTGCAGCATGAATCTTAATGGAAGAGAAAGACAAACCTTTGTCCAATAACTCAGTAAGATATTGAAGAGCCACACTCAAATTAGGCTCAGAAATCTCCAAATTCTTTGCTGCAGTCCAGAATAAAAATCTCTTCCCTTTTTCTGCGTACACTTTCCTTGTACTAGGTCTTCTGGCTTCCATAATCACATTTAAAACTTGTTGAGGAAGTTGAGACCTGCTGTCTTTCAAAACAGAATATGCCAGGCTGTTAGATGAAGAGAGTGAAGCTTGACATTGAGCAGATGACCGTCCCTCTGAGACAACAGGTGTGGAATCAAGGGTAAAGGCCATGGAGGCTTCCTTACCAGACTCCTCAGTAATGGGTACCAGTGCTGCGAGGCCAATCTGGAGCTATTAAAATCATCCTTGGCTTGTCTTGTCTGACCTTTAGAAGCACCTTTGGGAGAAGAGGCAGAGGTGGAAAAGCATACACATGAAGATTTTTCCAACTGAAAGAAAGAGCATCCACTTTCCAAGCTGTGTGATGAAATCCTTCGTGCAAAACCTTGGCAGCTGGTGGTTTAGTGGAGAAGCGAACAGATCTATGTCTGGAGTTCCCCATGACACTGTCAATTTTGAAATACATGAAGATTCAGTTTCCACTGTGGGGATCCATGATTTGTCTGCTTAACACATCTGCTAAGGAGTTCTGTGCTCCGGCAGAAACCTTGCCTGAAGAGTTAGTTGCAAGCTGAGCGCAGTCTCCCATAAAATCATTGCTTGCCTGCACAATGGGTAAGAATGTGTTCCCCTTGTTTGTTGATGTACCACATGACAGTTGTGTTGTCTGTTAGAATCAACACCTGCCCTGGAAGAAGTAACTCCTTGAAAGCCATTAATGCAAACTGGACTGCTAACATCTCTTTCATGTTGATATGTAGATGCTGTAGTCTGGCAGGCCACTTGTCTTGTATCCACTTTCCATTTAGATGAGCTCCCAAGCAATGTCTGAGGCATCTGTCGTTAGAATCTGACTTGCCTCTGGCCGGGTCACAGAGAGTCCCTTGTTTAGGTGACATTCCTGAGCCCACCACAAAATTCCTTTTGAATGCAAGGTATTATTTGAATGACAGTGTCCAAATCCTGGCAGTGCTGTGTCCATAGATTTTGAGATACCATTGTAGCTTCCTCATATGCAGTTTGGCATTGGGAAGCACCAGAATACAAGATGCCATGAACCCTAAGGCTTGAAGGACTGTCCTTGCAGTCAGCCCGGACTGTAGAGATAGTTGATGGAAGTAACTGGAAAGATTCTTTTGTTTGTCCGGGGTTAAAAAGGCCATCTGGGCTGCTGTATTCAGTCTCACACCCAGAAAGCACATGTCTTGAGAGGGTACTAGACTGGACTTTATTTCGTTCACAGAATACCCTAGGCATCTTAGCACTGCTATGACATATTCCAAATGCTGTAGAAGGTCTTCCTTTTCTTGAGCCAGAATCAGGCAGTCGTCCAAGTAAGGATAGATTTGAATTCCTTTTAGCCTGAAGTAAGCTATCACTGGAGCCAGAACCTTTGTGAATACTCTGGGCGCAGTAGATAAGCCAAAGGGCAATGCAGAGAACTGATAATGAGAATTTCCAGCTCTAAAACGCAGATACTTCCTGCAACGTAGTCTTATAGGCACATGAAGGTAAGCTTCCTTGAGATCTAAAGTTACCATCCAGTGATCTTTGCCCAGCAGAGGTAAAAGCTGTTGTAATGTCAACATTTTGAACTTGGGAATGTCCAGATAAGTGTTGAGGATAGATAAATCCAAAATTGGTCTCCACGTGTTCCCCTTCTTTGGTACTAGGAACAGGCGAGAATAAAATCCTAGGCCCCTTTCTGGCACAGGAACTGACTGAATGGCCCCTATTTGGAGCAACAGAGAAATTTGCTTGTGAGCCTCTGTTCTTTGTAGAGGAGGAATGTCTGGCATGCCTTTGAAAGGAGGCAAGGTATGGAAATAAAACCTGTAACCGTGGTGAATGATATCCAGAACCCATCTGTCTTGGGTAATTAAATCCCAATTTTCTTTGAAAAGAGACAGCCTTCCTCCCAGAGGTGCTGCCAGGCGAGAATGTACTGGCAGCTGAAAAGGCAGGTCATTGGGTCTGCTTACGAAGGACTGACCCCTGCCCTCACCAGAAGTCTGAGCAGGTGAACTCCTGCCCTAGGCCTAAAAGAACCTTGAGCTCTGCCCCTACCACGCCTAGACCTACCCCTAGACTGGGAATCATAAGCAGGATAAGTCCACCCCTTAGTAGGCCAATTTCTACTAAACTTGGAGGCTGCACCTGCAAAAATCCTTAACAGTTTGCATAGACTTAGCCTTGTCCTCCATTTTCTTTAAAACTGCTTCCACAGGCGAACCAAACAACACATCAGACTGTAAAGGAGCATCCAAAATCCTTGTCTTAACATGCTCAGCTAAGTTCTGATCTCTCAACCAGGCGTGCCTACGAAGAACAGAACCAGTGGCAGCCACCCTCGAGGAGGCCTGCACAGCATCAAAACCACACTGCAAGGAATGTTTTCCCACTTGTTCAGAAACATGAACTAAATCCTGCAACTCTTTACACTCAATACCTTCAGCCAGAGCATCCACCTTAGACTTCAATTGTGAAAGGAGATAATTCTGATATTTTAACATATGAAACTGACAATTCAATGCCCTCATGGCTAAAGTGGAAGAAGTGTACACTTTCTTTCCCCATCTATCCAAAGCCCTTGCCTCTTTATCAGGAGGAACAGGATTTTTAACCACAGAAGCCTTCACACCTTTAGGCCCCTGAGAGACAGTTTCTGGGTCTGCCCTAGGACTCTTAAAAGATACTTATGGGCCAGGCACCCTATAGTACCTATCCGGTTTAACTGGGGCAGGAGGCAAAGAATCAGGATTTAGTGAAGCCTCTGCAAAACATCTTCCACCACATTCAGAACAGGAGGTATAGCTAAAGGCCTATGCTGGGGTAAAACAAGAATTCTCTAAGCCTCTTCCTGGAATCAGAGAAATCTTGACCTTCCCATTTAAAATGCTCCCTCATGGAATGCAGAGTCTCTGAAAAAGAAAAATCCTCAGGAGGCGAAGCTGAAGGAGTAGAATCATCCACATCAGAATCAGAATAAGGAGGAAACTCCTGCAAGTCTTCAGCCAAGACTCAGAAGCCTCCGAACATTGCTCAAAACTCTCAAACTCAGGTTCCACCCTAGGCCTCTTATCAGGAGGGGGCATAGAACCTGTAATCATTGTAATCAAATCCTCTGCCATTTTTAGCATATGCTTCTTAGGCAAAGACCCTGAAACACTCGGAGAAACCCCCACTGAAGCTAAAGTAGGCCTGCCTCTTAAAGAAGCCTTAGAAACAGAAGGCGAGGCCTTAACCACCTTAGGAAGAGAGGGAAGAACAGCCACCTGAGAAGCCCCCTCAGCCTGGCCTACATCCTGAGAGGACACATCCTGTAACAGTAAAGTTTCTCCCTGAGATTCCAAAGAAACTCCTGGCAGAACCTCCGGCTCCACTGAGCCTTCTAAAGAACAGACGTCCGGGACTGTCGGTTCTTCCATTCTAGGATTCCCTGCTTTGTCCTTGCGCTTTTTGGCTGAAGCGGGCGTCGGAGCATCCGACGGCATTTTATAATTACAACGCTTCCCAAACACTAACCTGGCACAGTCTAACCTTCTCTTAATAGTGCGTTTGTTAAATCTAGCACAAGAGCGGCATCCAACAACGTCGTGCTCAGGCCCTAAACAAGGTATACACAAAGTATGGTAATCCCTATGAGGTATCTGTTTCCCACAAGAAATACAGTTATTCACTTTTTCTGACATCCGGTTAAATACTGAGGCAAGAAAACCAAAATATTCCCAACGGGTACTTAGCCAACTTTGATTCGGTCTGAAACTCTGACTTCAGAAACTTTCAGAACGCCAACCTGCACTCGCAAAAAACTGCTTCTGCATCGGACCATGTGGCAAAAAAGACTGAGGATATGACGTCGGTCATGCGCATTAGTACCCTGACGTACTGACGTCAGTCTAATGCGCCGTGACCGACGTCAGCCATATACTTTGGTATTCGGGCCGACTGGACAGCGGACTACCCAATAGTTAGGACTGCAGCAATGTGGAATGAAGAACATCTGACCGGCCGGCACTTGTGAACTGCTTCTGCTTCGGGCATCACGCGGCAAGAAAGACTGAGGAAAATGGCGTCGGCTGATGTTTTTATACCCCAGACGCTCTGACGTCGGGGAAAGTGCGACATCAGCCGAGGCCAGACTTTGGAATCCGGCCGACCGAAGGGCTGCCTGAGGCAGGACAACCCATATGTTATGACTGCAGGTGCATCCTTGAAGGACATCATTGTCCTTGCCTGGAACAAACTGGGATTGCAACTGTAAGTTCAGTTTCAGGGCCTTTTCCCAAAGAGTCATTGTTAGTCTGCAGAGGGGGTAAGAATGAGTGCCTCTCTGTTTGTTTATGTACCACATGACAGTGGTGTTGTCTGTCTTTATTAGCAGATGACCTTGCTGAAGAAATTTTCCGAAGGCCTCGATTGCATGAATCACTGCCAACATCTCTTTTTGATTTATGTGCAGATGCATATCCCGGGGAGCCCATTGCCCTTGCATGCATCTGCCTTCCATGTGCGCTCCCCCATCCATGATCTGAGGCATCTGTTGTAATGGTTTGACTTGCTTGAGGTTTGTTGAAAGACATGCCTTTGTTTAATTGACTTGCTTGTGCCCACCACAAAAATTCCTTTTGAAGACATGGAATGAGTGGTATAATTTCTTCTAACTTGTGGCTGTGTTGAGACCATAAACTTTTTAAGTACCATTGTAGTTTTCTCATGTGTAGTCTTGCCAGTGGGATCAGGAGAATGCAAGATGCCATGAAACCCAGGGCCTGCAGGATTTTCCTTGCAGTCATCTGGGTGAGCTTTGCTAGGCTTTTGAAGTAATCTGGTAATTGTTCTTGTTTTTCCGTGAGGAAAGCCATTTGTGAGTTTGTGTCCAGTTTGGCTCCTAGAAAAATTATTTGTTGGGATGGCAGTAGTCTTGATTTTTGAATGTTGACTGTGTATCCCAAAGCCTGTAGTAAGTGTATGACAGTCCAAGTTTCTTATCAAGGCTTGCTTGCTGTCCGCTTGTATAAGGCAGTCCAGGTAAGGGTAAATTTGTATCCCCTGGAGTCTGCAATGTGCAATTACTAATGCCAGGCATTTCGTGAATACTCTGGGCACAGTAGATAAGCCAAACGGCAATGCTGAGAATTGATAATGCTCTGACCCTGCAAGAAATCTGAGGTATCTTCTGCAACTGTGTCTGACTGGGACATGCAGGTATGCCTCCTTGAGGTCCAGAGTAACCAGCCAAGACCCCTTGCCCAGCATGGGAAGAAGTTGCTGTAACGTCAGCATTTTGAATTTTGGCACAATGAGAAAGGTGTTTAGAGCGGACAAGTCCAGTATAGGTCTCCATTGCTTTTCTTTTCTTGGAACAAGGAACAGTCTTGAGTAGAATCCCTGGCCTTGTTCCTGAGGAGGAACCGTTTCTATTGCTTTGATTTGTAGCAGCTTTGAAACTTGTATGCCTCTGCCCTTTGATTGTGTGGCAGGTTTGGCATGCCTTGTCTTGTTGGTAAGGTATGGAAGTGGAACCTGTAACCTTTGTCTATTATGTTCAAAATCCATCCATCCTTTGTAAAAAGCGTGCCAATTTTTTGAAAATAAGGATAACTTTCCACCTAAAGGAGCTTCTCTTTGAGCCTTGGTCGGCGGTGTCAAAGTCAAGTCATTGTGATTGTCCCTGTGGAGCAGTGGGAGTCCCTGCGCCACTTCTCTGATTAGTTGGTTGCCACTGGCGGCCCCTGTAGGAGCCTCGGTATTGCCCTCTACCTCGAGCACGCCTGCTTTTTCCCCTTTGAAACTTGTCAGTGTCTGGAAAGGACCAATTTTTCGAAGGCCAATTCCTGCTGAACCTGGAGGAAATCTTTGACTGTTTGTACTGATTTAGCCTTTTCCTCAATTGATTTCAACACACCCTGTGCATTAGCACCAAATAGCTTGTCTTTTTCCATAGGTGCATCTAAAAGCTTTACTTTAACATGATCTGGCAATGACTGTTCTTTCAACCAAGCATGTCTACGTATGACGGCCCCTGTCATAGCTGCCCTACATGAAGCTTTCAATGCATCATAACCACACTGAAGAAAATGATTGCTAACCTGCTGAGTATTATGAACCAAATCCTGCAAAGCCTTTCTATCTAAAGGCTCAGGAGAGGCTAACTTTTTCTGCAAATCATCCAACAGAAAATCTTGATACTGAAACATATGAAAAAGACAGTTAAGAGCCCTCATGGCAAGGGTAGTAGAGGTATAAACTTTCTTACCCCACCTCTCCAGGGACCTAGATTCCCTGTCTGCGGGCAAAGGATTCTTGGTCGTGGAAGTGGCCACTCCTTTGGGCCCCTGAGAAATAGTTTCTAGATCAACAGAGTGGGCCTTAAAGAGATGCTTATGAGTTTCAGGAACCCTGTAATATCTGTCTGGCTTGACAGGAGCAGGAGGGAGAGAATCAGGAGAAGTACTAGAGTCTGAGAACACATCATCCAATACATCTAACACTGGGGGAATAGCTAAAGGCCTGTGCTGGGGTAACTTAAGGAAGGTCCGAAGCCTTTTCCTGGAGTCGGAGAAATCCTGGCCCTGCCACTGAAAATGCTCTCTCATGGAGTGGAGAATTCCCCGAAAGAAATATCCTCAGGAGGAGAGGCAAAGGGATGGATTCATCTGCATCCGAATCCTCGTAGGCCGGGAAGGGTTCTTCCTGGGAATCTGAAAGGCCTGACTCACCAGAGGCTTCATCTGAGGAAAGGGTATCTCTGTCTGCTCAATCCTAGGCCTTTTGTCTGAAGGCAGCTGAGAACCTCTGTCTGGATGAGCCTGAGAGCTCCTGATTAAAGAAATTAGATCCGCAGCTAAAGTCATGATCTGTTTATCCGAAGTGGGAGTTTGTGAAAAAGATTTAGGGGGGTCAGACTTAGCCTGGCTGGCAGCCTTAGCACGTGTGTAGGCCTTGATGGACATAGGCACAAAAGGCCTAGCTGTCCCACGTGCTGGAGTAACTTTGTCCACCGGTATGGTGTCAGGCAAATCTTGGGCTTCGGTTTCAGGAGGAAAAACAACAACCGGCACTGAGGAAGCCTCGGGACCGTAGTGTGCGGTAAAACGGTGTTGTCGACCTGGAGTGGTTGAATTACCGCCTCCGAAGAGACCGATACACTCGCGGTAGGCTTAGGCGTGGTGTCGGTGGAAGTCGCGGGCCGCGAAGGTCGGTCCCGGTCCTTCCGTTTTTTTGGAAACGTGTGCTGTCGGAAGCTCCGACGGCATGATATAGGAGTAATTTTCCCCAAAAAAGTCCTCAGCAAATTCTGCCCGGCGCCTAAGTGTGCGCTTATTGAAGCAAGCACAGGCCGAGACGTTGTGGTCTGGGCCCAGGCAGGGAAGGCAGTAAGAATGGAAGTCCTTATGAGGTATTTGTTTACCACAAGACAAACAATTATTAACTTTTGCAGTTTTATCTGACATCGGCTGAGGCAAGAAAAGGTTCCCCAATGGGGTACTTAGCTTTTTGATGACTTCGGTAACTGTAAACACAGGAGCTGGCCGACCGGCACTTGCGAACTGCTTCTGCTTCGGGCACTGCGTGGCAAGAAAGACTGAAGAAGATGGCGTCGGCTGATGATTTTATACCCCAGCCGCTCTGGCGTCAGGGAAGAAGCGACAACAGCTGACGCCGAACCCAGACTTTGGAATCCGGCCGACTAAGGGGCTGCCTGAGGCAGGACAAACCATATGTCAGAACTGCAGTTGCATTCTTGAAGGACATCTGCGGCCCTGTAAGAGGCCTCCAAGGAATCAAAACCACATTGCAAAGTATGCTTTCCAACCTGTTCTGTTGCATGCAATAATTCCTAAAATTCTTTATTTTCCACACAATCAGAAATCAACATAATTTTCTGTTTCAACAAGCCCATAACATGCTGTTGATATTTAAGCACATGAAACTGGCAGTTTAAGGCCCTAATTGCCAAGGTTGCAGACATATAAACCTTCTTTCACCATCTATCCAGTGCCCTGGAATCTCTATCAGAGGGGGTAGGATTTTTGGCTGTAGAGGTCTTTACACCTTTGGGACCCTGTGAGATAGTTTCAGGAACAGCAGCAGGATTTTTGAATAGAAATTTGTGGGAGTCAGGAACCCTGTAATATTTGTCTGGCTTACTAGGAGCCGGAGATAGGGAATCAGGAGCCATGCTTGATTCCGAAAACACAACAACAATGTCTAATACAGGAGGTATAGCCAAAGGCCTATGCTGAGGAAGAATGAAATCCCTAAGCCTCTTTTTTGATTCAGAGAAATCCTGACTCTCCCAGTGTAAACACTCCCTTAAAGTATGCAATGTTTCTCCAAAAGAAAAATCCTCAGGAGATGCAGATGGGATGGATTCTTCTGCATCTGAATCCTCATAGGGTGGTATAGAAAATTCCTGATCAGAAGAGGAATCTGAAGAAATATAAACCTGATCTGAAGATTCATAATCAGTGTCTTAGCGGCGGGGGGGGGGCCCTGATCAAGGTAAGCAAGTCCTCAGCCATTTTGATCATCTTTTTAGGCATAGGGAGCCTGAGCACGTGGCTCAAGCGTCGGTTTTTTAGACTTAGAAGATGTTTTTGAAGCTGGCGTCAGTTTTAAATAAAAATGTTGAGGCCTGAAAACACCCTCAGAAGCCGGTGCCTGCTCAGCGGCTCCGGACCCATCCAAGGGAGAGACATCCGCGGGTTCAATACTCTGAGAATCTTGCGGCATACCGGACTCCGCATGGGTCTCGCTAGAGGCCTGCGACTCAAAAGTAGTGGGTATCAGGGGCTGCGAAAGCGCCTCACTGAGTACCAGCGAACCGGTGACTGGCTTAGGAGAATCTTTGTCGGTTTTGGACGTAGACGGTGTCTCTCTGCGTTTTTTGTGAACTCCGGTAGTTGGATTGCTAACAGACGACAATTCAGGGTAATTAAATCTGGATCCAAAATATACTGACGCTTAATAGCGCGTTGGTTAAATCTAGCACAAAACCGACAGCAAGGCACGTTATGATCTGGGCCTAGGCAAGGAATACAGTACAAATGAAAATCCTTATGAGATATTTGCTTCCCACTAGTAATGCAATTAACATTTACTGACATCGGTAAGGAGCAAGAAAGTGTTTCCCCAACGGGGTACTTAGCTTTAGTTGAAGACTTCAGTTCTGAAACTTGAATGCAGAAATTTCAGGAGTTGGCTGACCGGCACTTGTGAACTGCTTCTGCTTCGGGCACCGCGCGGCAAGAATAAGACTGAATAAAATATCGTCGGCTGCAAGTTTTATACCCCTGATGACCTGACATCATGGAAGAGGAGACAGCAACAGACGCAGGACCCAAGACTTTGTTATTCAGGCCGACTGAGGGCAACCTGCCAGCAGATCACCCAAATGTAATGACTGCAACAGTGAAACACGAAGAACATCCAAAGCAGTAGAAAGTAAATACCAATATGTCCCTTGTAAGGAAAGAGAAGAAAAAAGGGGAATGGAGGGAGGAAAACCAGGACTGCAACAATGAATGCACTCGAACATCTACATTTATCTCATTCCCTCCAGTAGAGCTCTTTTGAGTGTGCACCATTAACCCCTAGTGGGCGTGGCTTCAGCATTTAAAAATTTAAGTTATCACCTTACATTTTTAACAAATACCCATTGACAGAGGTCATATAGCAATACAATTGTGTTTGCTATCATGTATGCTTCAAGATAAAATTTTCCAATACCTTGTATGTAACATGGTTTTGGAAATATTAATGCAAATATGAACAGGCAATATTTGACGCCTAGAGGAGCAGTAGGGTGTAACTGCAGAAACGCCTGGAGACGTCACTCGGCTGTGGTAAGTGTACACAACTGTACTATGTTCGTGTTTCACTGTTGGAGTCATCACATTTGGGTGGATTCCCAAAGCTGAGGAAATGGGTGGAGGCAGTCAAGGAAACTAGGGGCTGGCTCGGATGCCCTACAAGACTGCAGAGGCAAACCCTGCCCTGGATTTGGAGATGAGAGGCAGGTGGTAATGTTTGTAAAAGTGTGAACAGATGTCCAGGTGACAGCCTACTGGATGTCCCTGGTGGGGACTCCTCTGAAGAAAGGTGGAGGCTGCTCTGGTGGAGTGAGTCCTGACCCCCTTGGGGGAGGCTTTCCGTGTGGTTTGTAGCAGAAACGGATGCAGTGTGCCATCCATTTGGAAATGGTTTGTCTAGAGATGGCTTTGCCTTCTGCCCCTGTAGCAAAGGTAACCAGCAACTTAGACTTTCTGAAGGATTTAGCCCTGTCTAGATAGAATGTGAGCTGTCTCTGTGCATATCTAGAGTGTGCAGGATCCTTTCCCCCTTGTTCTGGGGATTAGGAAAAAAGGTGGGAAAATGAATGGATTGGTTGAGAGCCACACTGGACACTACTTTGGGCATGAAGGATGGGTTACTCCTGAGGGATACCCTGTCAGCATGGAAGATTATGAAAGGTTCCACGGCCATGAGTGCTTGCAGCTTGGAGACTCTTCTGGCTGAAGTGATGGCCAGAAGGAAAGCTGTTTTCCAGGACAGAAATTTTAGCTCTGCAAAGAAGCTGGTTCGAATGGGGGCAGAGTGAGCTTTTCCAACACAAAGTTAAGGTCCCATGCTGGGGTTGGTGCTCTTCTGGATGGCCTCAAGTTCCTAGCCCCTCTTAGGAACTGTTTGATCAAGGGGTGTGAAAAAAAGGGGCTGCTCAGTGGGAAAATGAGCAGAGATAGTAGAGGCATGAATTTTAATAGAGGAAAAAGAGAGGCCACTGTGTAGTAGGCCAGCTAAGTAATCCACGATGACAGGGTGGAAGGATGTGCCGTATTGGCTCCCTTAGCCTGAATCCAGGTGCACAACCTTTTCCATTTGTCAGCATAAGACTTTCGAGTGCTAGGGAGCCTGGCCTCACGTATAACATCTAAAACCTGTATACTGAGGTTGGCAGATTGATTGGGTGTTAGGGAATAAGCCAAGCTGCCAAATCGAGCATCTGCAATTGGGGGTGAATGAATTCCCCTTCCCTCTGGGTCAGGAGGTTTGGAATCTGAGGAAGATGCCATGGTGGCAGTGGGGACAGGCTGCGCAGCAAGGGGTACCAGCACTGGCAAGTACAGTCTGGAGCTATAAGAATTGTCTTTGATTTTTCCACCTTTATTTTGAGCAGTACCCTGGGGATGAGAGCTAAAGGCAAAGACCGAAAGACTGACCCAGTGGAAGGGCAGGGCATCCACTTTCCAAGCCATCCAGTGATGCTCTCTGGTGCAGAATTTGCTGAGCCAACAGTTGGTGTGGGAGAGGCAGAGAGGTCGACCTTAGGGGTGCCCCATTTCTAAGTTATTAGGGTGAAGGTTCTTCTGTTGAGTAGTCACTCGTGTGGGTCCAGAAGATTTCTGATTAATTGGTCAGCCAGAGAGTTGAGAGAACCTGGTAGGAATTGTGCCAACAGGTGGAGTTGCATGGCAGAAGCTGTGTGCCAAAGGGCCATGGCCCACCTGCATTAGAGGGTAGGAGTGAGTCCCTCCCTGCTAGTTGATATACATTAGTGGGTTGTCTGTTTTGATTAGGAGAGCACCTGGGGAGAGAAAGGGCTTGAAAGGTATCAAGGTGTGCTGGACAGCCATCATCTCTTTTTGGTTGATATGCAGAGGGATTTGCTGTGGG
Organism: Protopterus annectens; assembly: GCF_019279795.1. Lineage (NCBI taxonomy): Eukaryota > Metazoa > Chordata > Ceratodontiformes > Protopteridae > Protopterus > Protopterus annectens. The sequence continues at coordinate 1,215,237,774 of NC_056727.1, forward strand.
CTCCACTGGCCCTGTATGCACCTGCCATCCAGGTGGGCACCCCAGGCATAGTCTGATGAGTCTGTAGTGAGGTTCTGGGCAGCAGGGGGGGGGGGGTAAGAAAGGTAGTCCCTTGTTGTGGGAGCATGCTGTTGCCCACCAAAGAAAAACTTTTCTGAGGCAAGGAATTATAGGTATGAGTGTCTCCAGGTCTTGACAGTGATGACACGAAAGGCTTTTTAGGTACCACTGAAGTTTCCTCGTATGCAGTCTGGCATATGAAATTAGTATGCAAGATGCCAAAAACCCCAGGGGTTGCAGGACCTTCCTTGCAGATAGCTGGGGTCTGGTGGCTAGTTGAGAAAAGTAGGCGGTCAGGAAATTTTGCATTTCTGGTGTAAGGAATGCCATCTGGGAGGCTGTGTTCAGGCTTGGTCCTAGGAATAAAATCCTTTGGGTGGGCATCTGTTTGGATTTCATTTTGTTAATTGTGTACCCTAGGGAGGTTATTAGGGACTTTACAAAGGCCAGGTGCTTGAGCAGCTTTTCCTAGCTGTCTGCCTGAATTACGAAGTCATCCAAGTATGGGTAAATCTGGATATTCCTTGCCTGCAAAAGGCAATGGCCGGAGCCAGATATTTTGTGAAAACTCTGGAAGCAGTATATAAGCCAAAGAGAAGCGCAGAGAACTGAAAGTGATGAGATCCTACTCTGAAATGGAGATATTTTCTGCATGATTCCCTGAAAGGAATATGGAGGTAGACCTCTTAGATCTAGAGTGGCTAGCCAAGCATCCTTGGAGAGCATGGGTAGCAGCTGCCATAGATTTTGCTTTTTCTTCCATCTTTTTTTAAGACCTCTTCTGCGTTAGTGCCAAAGTTGTCTTTGTGCAAGGGGGCATCAAACAATTTAGATTTGACACATTCTGGCAAGGGCTGTTCCTTAAGCCATGCATACCTTCTAATGACAGATCCGGTGACTGCTGCCCTGCAAGAAGCTTCTAGGCCGTAAAACCACAGTGCAAGATGTGTTTAGTTAGTTGACTTGCAGAATGCATCAACTCTTGTAACTCTTTAGATTCTGCACAAGCAGGAAAGGAAGACATTTTTTGTTTGAGGAGTTCCAATGTATGTTGCTGAAATTTTAGCATATGGAACTGACAATTTAGTGCCCTAATAGCAGGAGTAGCTGAGGTGTATACTTTTTTACCCTGTCTAGTGCTCGCGAATACCTATCTGAGGGGGTTGGGATTCTTAGCAGAGGTTACTTTAATCCCTTTAGGCCCTTGAGAAATTACCTCAGGGTCAGCAGTAGAATTTTTAAAAAGAAATTTGAGAGAGTCAGGGACTCTACAGTACCCGTCTGGTTTTCTGGGTGCAGGAGGGAGGTTGTCGAGTCAAGCTGGATTCCAGGAAAACATCCTCCACAAAATCCAGGACTGGGGGGATGGCCAAGGGTCTGTGCTGTGGAATATCTAAGAATTCTGAGAGTCTCTTTTTAGAATGAGGGTAGTCCTGACTCTCCCACTGGAAATGCTCCCTTAAGGTAAGAAGGGTTTCCCCAAAGAAAAAATCCTCTGGGGGAGATGTGAAAGGGATGGAATCCTCTGCATCAGAATCCACATAAGAAGAGAGGGGTTGCATGTCTTCATATTCAGATGCATCAGTCTCATCTGATTTGTTCAGACAAAACTACATGGGACAGATATCTTTTCTCCTTTATGAAGGGGTAGCTTGGCTTCCCCTGATCAGCATAAGTCTTCTGCCATTTTAAGCATTTGAGACTGAGGCAAGGAAGCAGGTGCCGGAGATTGGGTCATCGGTTTCTTGGGTGTGGTTCATACCCTGTGCCTAAGAAACCCACTAGTTTTCGAAAAAGTACAGTTTTGTACACTTACTATAAATGTAGATGTTAGAGTGTATTCACTTGATGCAGTCATCACATTTGGGTTATCCTGCCAGAGGTAGTCCTCAGTCGGCCTGAATACCAGAGGCTTCGTATTTCTGCAATGGTTGCTGTTGCTCCAGGACTGACGTCTGGTAGTCAGTGGTATAAAATCAGGCAGCCGATGGCATTACAGCAGTTTTTCTTGCCCTGTCAGAAGCCCCCAATAGGGGGCTAGGTTATGGTGGAAGACCACCACCAGTAGAAAGTAAATAACAAATTTCCTTGTAAGGAGAGAGAGAAGGGGGATGGAGGGAGGGAAACCAGGACTGCAACAGTGAATACATGAACATCTACATTTATGGTAAAGGTACACAACTGTACTATGTTCTTCGTGTTTCACTGCTGCAGTCATCACATTTGGGTTCATTCCCAAAGCTGAAGAAAAGGGTGGAGGCAGTCAAGAAGACTGGGGGCTGGCTAGGATACTCTGCAAGACTGCCGTGGCAAAGCCTGCCCTGGATTTGGAGAAGATAGGCATGTGGTAATGCTTGAAGGTATGAACAGATGTCCATGTTGCAGCCTCAAGTATGTCCCTGGTGGGGACCCCTCTGAGAAAAGCTGCAGAGGTGGAGGTTTCTCTGGCGGAATGTGTCCTGACTCCCTTTGTGGGTGGTTTCCCCTGTGGTTTGTAGCAGAAATGGATGCAGTGTGCTCTCCATTTGGAGATTGTTTGGATATGGCCTTGTCCTCTGCTTCTGCAGCGAAGCTGACTAGCAACTGATCGCTTTTTCAAAAAGATTTGGTCTTGTCCACGTAGAATCTGGGCTGTCTGTGCACATCTAGAGTGCAGAATTCTTTCAACCTTGTTTTGTGGATTAAGAAAAAGGTGGGCAAATGAATGAATTGGTTGAGAGCCACACTGGACACTACTTTGGGCATGAAGGATGGGTTAGTCTTGAGGGAGACCCTGTCAGCATGGAAAATGATAAAGGGCTCTACAGCCATAACTGCTTGTAGCTCTGATACTCTTCTAGCTGAAGTGATGGCCTGAAGCAAGGCTGTCTTCCAACAGAGAAATTTTAACTACGCTGCTGAAGCTGCAGATTCAAAGGGGGCAGGGTGAGCTTTTCCAACACAAAGTTAAGGTCCCAAGCTGGGGTAGAAGCTCTTCTGAGTGGCCTCAAGTTAGTAGCCCCTCTTAGGAACTGTTTGATGAGAGGGTGTGAGAAAAGAGGTGGCTCTGTGCTGAAATGAGTAGAGATGGCTGAGGCATGATTTTTTAATAGAAGAGAAGGATAGACCCCTGTATAGTAGGTCTGCCAGGTAATCCAGGATGAGGGTAGGGAGGGCTTGTGCCATTTCAGTTCCCTTAGCCTCTTTCCAGGTGCAAAACCTTTTCCACTTGTCAGCATAAGATATTCTAGTGCTGGGGCGTCTGGCCTCACGTATAACATCTAGAACTTGTTTGCTTAAGCTGGAAGCTTGCGGAGAGGTCAGGGAATAAGCCAGGCTGCCAGGTTGAGGGTCTGGAATTGGGGATGCATGAATTCTCCACTCCTCTGGGTCAAGAGTGTTGGGATCTGAAGGAGGTGCCATGGTGGCAGGGGTGACATGCTGTACAGCAGTGGGTACCAGTGCTGGTGTGGCCAGTCTGGGGCAATCAGGATTGCCCTCCATTTTTCCTCCCTTATTTTGAGCAGTACCCTTGGAATGAGAGCGAGTCCCTCCCTGCTTGTTGATATACCACATCACTGTGGTGTTGTCTGTTTTGATCAGTAGAGGCTCTGGGGGAAGTAGGGGTCTGAAAGCGGTCAGGGCACGCTTAACAGCTAACATCTCTTTCTGGCTGATGTGCAGATGTATATGATTTGGGCTCCATTGGCCCTGAATGCATCTGCCATCCAGGTGAGTACCCCAGGCATAGTCTGATGAGTCTGTGGTGAGGGACTGGGTGGATTGGGGTTGGGAGAAGAGAAGTCCCTTATTGTGGTAGCATGCTGCTGCCCACCAAAGAAAATATTTCCTTAGACAAGGTATCATTGGTAGAAGAGTTTCCAGGTCTTGAGGGTGCTGACACCAAAGGCTTTTTACGTACCACTGTAGTTTCCTCATGGCCATGAACCAGAGAAATTGTAGGATTTTCCTTGTGGATAACTGCATCCTGGTGGCTAGCTGAGAGAAGTAGGCTGTCGGGTAGACTTGTTTTTCTGGAGTAAGGAATGCCATCTGGGATGCTGTGTCCAGGCTTGCTCTCAGGAATACAATTTGAGTGGGGACTAGTTTTGATTACTTTTCATTGATAGTATACCCCAGGGAGGTCAGTACGTCCTTTACAATGTTCAGGTGTTGTAGCAGCATTTCCTGACTGCCTGCTGAATCCGGCAGTCGTCCAAGTATAGGTAAATTTGTCTTCAAAAAGCAATGGCGGGAGCCTGACATTTTGTGAAAACCCTGGGAGCAGTAGATAAGCCAAAGGGAAGCACAGAGCACTGAAAAGTGCATTGATACTGACCTGAAACGTAGGTATTTCCTGCATGATTCCCTGATGGGGATGTGTAGGTAGGCCTCTTTTAGGTCTAGCGTGGCTAACCAAGCATCCTTAAAAAGCATAGATAGAAGCTGCTGGTGGGTGAGCATTTTGAATTTTGCTATCAACAGAAAGGTGTTTAGAATGGACAGATCGAGGATGGGGCGCCATGTGCCCTCTTTTCTGGGTACCAGGAAGAGTCTGGAGTAGAAACCTTGGCCTATCTGTTCTGCAAAAACATGCTCTATTGCTCTCATGGAGACCAGGGAAAGTTTGGCCTCTGCCCACTGGTTTGGGGGAAGATATGGAACCCTTTTGGGGTTGGCAGTGTGTGGAAATAAAATTTGTATCCCTTGAACACTATGTTGAGGACCCAGCGGTCGTTGGTAATGTGGCCCAGTTGCTTGCGTGGAAGGAGTGTTTTCCAACTAGGGGCATGAGCAGATGGGCAGAAGGAGGAGGTCTAAGTGTAGTCATTGCGAGTTCTTACCCTAAGGGGTGGCTTTGCACTCCCTGTTTTTGAAGAGGAGGAACTCCATTGCTTAGATCTCTGTATTCCCTGGGGCTGTTGTCTGGGGGGGGGGGGGGGTGTCTGCTTCCCCTGGGTCTGGGCTCAGCTGGCCTGGGGGGGGGGGGGCAGGAAAGGACCAGTGCTTGGAGGGGCAATGCCTATTGAACCTGTGGCTGGACCTTTAAGAAGTCTGTCTGCATAGATTACGCTTTTTCTTCCTTATTTTTTAAGACCTCTTCTGCCTTAGTGCCAAATAAGATGTTCTTCGTGTTTCACTGCTGCAGTCATTACATTTGGGTTATCTGCTTGCAGTAGCCCTCAGTGGGCCTGATTATCAAAGCCTTGGGTCCTGCGTCGGTTGCGGTCTCATCTTCCATGACGTCAGGTATTCAGGGGTATAAAGCATTCAGCCGTCATTACATCAGTCTTTCTTGCCTTGGGGTGCCTGAAGCAGATCACAAGTGCCGGTTGGCAGACTCCTGAAATTTTCATTTGAGTTTCAGAGCCGAAGTCTTCAACTAAAGCTAAGTACCCTGTTGGGGAAACTTTCTTGCTCTAAACCGATGTCAGTAAAGGCCAAAATCTGTATTTCTTGTGGAAAGCAAATACCGTAAGATTTTCACTCTTACTGTATTCCTTGCCTAGGCCCTGACCATGACGTACCTCGCTGTCGGTTTTGTGCCTTATTTAAACTATTTGTCGTCTGTATATTTACGCTTCTATATATTTTGGTACTCGGTTCAATTATCCACATATGTCTTCGGTAAGCAACCTGACTACTGACATTTCGAAAAAACGCAAAGATAAAGACCGAGACAGGCAGCCTAGGTACAAAGCTGCCGACGACGCTTCTCCTAAGCTAGTCGCCAGTACTCAGTGAGGGCGCTTTCGCAGCCCCTGATACCCAGTACTTCAGATTTGCAGGCCTCTACTGGGAACCATTCACAGTCCGGTAAGCCGCGAGATGCTTCAACCTGGAACCTGTCGATATCGCTACCTTGGATGGGTCCAAAGCTGCTGTGCAGGCACCAGCTTCTGAGGGTGTATTCAGGCCTACTGACTTCCATATTAAACCAACGCCATCTTCTTCTTCAAGGCCTAAAACTCTAACCAAGCCTAGAAAAAAGATGCCCAGACCGCATGGTCAGGTCTCTATGCCTAAAAAATGATAAGAATGGCTGAAGACCTTATTACTTTAATCAGTGGAAGCCAACCTTCCCCCTCAGAGACCTATGACAGAATTTGCTTATGATACTTCTGATCAGGACTCTGAAATCTGTTTCCTCTGATGACCAGGATTTACCCTTATCCACCTATGAGGATTCTGATGCAGAGGACTCTATTACCTCTGCTTCCCCTCCAGAGGATTTCTCTTTTGGTGAAACTTTGCATACTCTTAGGAAGCATTTTCGCTGGGAAAGCTAGCATTACTCTGATTCTAAAAAGAGGCTTACGGATTTCTTACTCCTGCCCCAACACAAGCCTTTAGCTATCCCTCCTGTACTGGACCATTGTTGATGATGCCTTTTCGGAATCTAGCTTGGCCCCTGACTCTACCTCCTGCTCCCAGAAAACCTGACAGATATTACGGAGTTCCTGACTCTCACAAGTTCCTTTTTAAAAATCCAACTGCGGATCCTGAAACCATTTCACAGGGACCCAAGGGCATTAAGGCTACTACTGCCAAAAATCCTACGCCCTCTGATAGAAATTCCAGGTCACTGGATAGATGGGGTAAAGAAGGTATATACTTCTGCAACCTTGGCCATTAGGGCCTTAAACTGCAAATTTCATATGCTAAAGTATCAGCAGCATATTATTGGACTGCTTAAACAGAAAATGTTGGTTCCTGATTGTGCTGAAAATAAGGATTTACAGGATTTAATGCATTCTGCTGAACAAGTTGGAAAACATGCTTTGCGATGTGGTTTTGATTCACTAGAGGCATCTTGCAGGGCTGCTGTCACTGGGTCTGTACTTAGAAGGCATGCTTGGCTTAAGGATCAATCTTTGCCAAATAATGTTCAAGTTAAACTGCTGGATGCTCCCTTAAATCAGGACCCACTGTTTGGCAACAAAGCAGAAATAGTACTTAAAACGCTGGAGGAAAAAACTAAATCTATACAAACTGTTAAAGATTTCCTACAGGTACAGCCTCCAAGATTTAGTAGGCATTGGCCCTCTAAGAATTGGTCCTTTCCTGCCTCTTCCAGGCCTTCTCAGTCCAAACCCAGAACCAGCAGAACACCCAGGCTTCAGTCCCAGAGTACACACAGGACTAAGCAGTGGGGGGAGGGGCGGCGGCTCCCACTTCCAAATCAGGGAGTAGAAAGACTCCCCTCTATGGTAAACTGTCTCAATGACTTAACTTTAAAACTTCCAAGCCCATCTCAACTGACTGCTCCTTTAGGGCGAAAGATTGCTCTGCAGACAAAAAAACGGGAAATAATTACCCAGGACAAATGGGTTTTAAATATAGTTTCCCAAGGATACAGATTTCACTTCCACACGTTACCAAACCCAAACGGTTGGCCAGAACTAACCCCAAATCAGTAGGCAGAGGCTCAAATGCAAGTACTCTCTCTCAAGCATAAGGGCTATTCAAACTGTACCAGAAGAGGAAAAGGTTTCTACTCAAGACTTTTCCTGGTACCCAGAAAAAAACTCATGGCGTCCTATCCTGGACCTTTCTATCCTAAACATCTTTTTGGTGATCCCAAAATTCAAGATGCTAACTCTTCACCAGTTGCTTCCTATGCTAGGCAAGGATGCCTGGTTGGCAACACTAGATTTAAAGAAAGCCTACCTGCACATCCCAATCAGGGAATCTTGCAGAAGATACCTACGCTTCAAAGCAGGCTACATGCACTATCAGTTCTCTGCACTGCCCTTTGGCTTATCTACTGTGCCCAGGGTATTCACAAAGTGCCTAGCTCCAGTCATTGCATTTTGCAGGCAAAGAAATATTCAAATATACCCATACCTGGACGATTGTCTAATTCAGGCAGAAAGCCAGGACATACTTCTGAAACATCTGGCGTTTGTACAAAAGGTGCTAACTTGTCTGGGGTACACCATAAACAAAATGAAATAACATCTTGTACCCTATCGACAAATTATATTCCTGAGGGAAAGCTTGAACACAACTTCCCAGATGGCTTTCCTCATGCCAGAGAAACATTAATTTGACAGCTTACTTCAAACTAATGGCCACAAAAACCTTATCTGCAAGGCAAATACAGCAAGCCTTGGGGTTCATGGCCTCCTGCATTCTCCTAATTCCATATGCAAGACTGCATATCAGGAAACTACAATGGTATCTTAAAAAGCCTATGGTGTAAACATTCTCAGGATCTAGAAGCAATGATTCCTATCATACCTTGCCTACAGTTAAGAGTTCCTTTGGTGGGCAGAGGCCTGCCACCAAAACAAGGGACTACCATTCACTCTACGCCCTGCCGCCCAAACCCTAACAGATGCATCAGATTATGCATGGGGGGCTCACCTGGCAGGGAAGTGCATTCAGGGCAAATGGAACCCAAATCAAATGCACCTGCATACCAATCAAAAAGAAATGTTAGCTGTACAGAATGCTCTGACAGCCTTCAAGGATCACATTCTTCCAGTACAATTAATGGTAAGTATGGACAAAACTTTTAGTTATGTACTCACCATAACTTCAGATGTTTGGGATCCATCTCGCCTACATTCTGACTGATGGGTTCGGAGCCGATCCCTCGGCTCCGACTCGGCACGCTTATGCCAAAGAGCGAAGTCTCTTATTGGCTGAGCTTACTATATCCCAGGATGCACCACTACCAATCCCCCAGATCTAGTTTGTCCGCATACATGCACACATGCAAGCACTGTTTATATAACATCGTCAGAAGAAACAAGATAAAACAGTAGAACTCAAAACCGTTCAATCTCTTCTGATCTCCAAGGCCGGGGGAAGGAGGGTGGGTATTAGGAATGTAGGTGAGATGGATCCCAAACATCTGAAGTTATGGTGAGTACATAACTAAAAGATGTTATGTGATCCTATCTCGCCTACATTCTGACTGATGGGACAGCCCCTAGCACCTGAATCCTGGGTGGCTCACTGGAAAACACTCCTGAGTACCGTGGAACCAAATGATGCTCGCCCTTTAGATGCCACATCCAATTTATAGTGGGAAATGAAAGTGTGGATTGGACCAAGTAGCCGCAGCACAAATCTCAGAAATAGCGAGCTTGGAATGAAAAGCTATAGAAGTAGCCATAGCTCTGGTAGAGTGAGCTTTGATAGATGTTGTAAATTGCTTATTTGAAGAGGAATAAGCCTGAGTTATACAATCTCTAATCCATTTGGAGATAGTAGCTTTTGTGATGGTTTTACCCAATTTATTGTCTGAGAAGGACACAAACAACTGGTCTGATTTACGAATTTGCTGAGTCCTGTCTAGATAGAAGTGCAATTGTCTGTGAACATCCAATTTATGGAGAGTGTATTCTGCTTCATTGGAGAATTTTGGGAAGAAAACTGGTAGCTCTAGAGATTGTTGGAGACAGAGATTAGAACAGACCTTTGGGACAAAAGATGGGTTAGGCCTAAGTGATACTCTATCCTTGTGAAAAATCAAGTACGGTGGTTTGATAGATAGGGCTTGAAGCTCTGAAACTCTTCTTGCAGAGGTAATTGCAACTAAGAAGGCAGTTTTCCAAGACAGATATTTTAACTCACATGTAGCAGCCGGTTCGAAGGGGAAGATGTTAATGCACGGCACCAAATCAAGATCCCACGGAGGTGCAGGATGAAAAACTGGGGTCTTAACAGCCCCGCACCTTTAATGAAAGTTTTGCATAATCTGCTGCTCATCAACGGTGGATCCATGGATTCGTGAAATTTAGAGATAGCTGCCAGTTGGACTTTAATAGTAGAGACTGAAGATCCTTGATTAAACAAGGATGTTAAAAATTTCAAAACCTCTGGGATCGGGGCAGTAATAGGGTCTAAGCCCCTGAGTTGAGCCCCGATAGCAAACCCCTTCCCCTTTCTGAGGTACAATTTCTTTGTGGTGGGGTTGTGGGCCGAAGATAAAATGTGAATAACTTCCGGGTCTAAGGAGTGATTTCTGACTAAAGTCGGAAGTGGAGGAGCCAAGCTGTCAACTTCAAAGTGTGAAGGGACTGGTGGTGTCGTCCCGACTGATGAATTAGCAGATCCGGAGTTAGATCTAAAACCCAAGGATTGTCCACCGATGTTTCTTCAGGTAGGGAAACCATACCTGACGAGGCCAGTGCGGAGCAATTAGTATCATTGTGGACCCCAATTGAGAAGCTTTCTGAATGACCTTGGAGAGAAGTGGAATCGGAGGAAAGGCATAAAGCAGCCCTGTTGGCCAAGGTTGTGCTAGAGCATCCATAGCTGCTTCCCCCTGATGTGGAGTCAAGGAGAAGAACCTTTGCACTTTGTGTTTTGTGGTGTTGCAAACAGGTCGCAGCACGGCGTCCCCATCTCCTGAAAACCTGAGCTGCTACTGTTTCGCTCAGGGACCACTCGTGAGGAGAGAGAATTGTCCTGCTTAATCTGTCTGCCAATATATTGGATTTCCCGGAATGTGGGTCGCTACCAAGAACGGCTGGTAGCTACAGCCCATTCCCACACCCTCACGGCCTCTCTGCAAAGGGGGTAAGATCTGGTCCCTCCTTGTTTGTTTAGATACCAGACCACCGACATGTTGTCTGTGTGGATAGCGATAATGCCCTGAGGGAGAAACTTGTGGAGGCCTGTAGGGACAGAAGTACAGCCCTCATCTCCAATACATTGATGTGGAGAAAGGTTTCGTCTGGAAGCCAGGAACCCTGAACTAACCTGCCCAGACAATGCCCCCCCACCCTGTCTGGGAGGCATCCGTCGTCAGGGTGACTACCGGAGGGGGGATAACAAAAGGACTTCCCTGATTCAGATTGGACGGCTGAAGCCACCAGCGAAGGTCCCGTTTGCACGTTTCTGTAATCATAATGGGGTGATTGAGGGGAAGATCCTGAAAGGACCATTGAGTCGATAATAGCCACTGAAGAATCCTCATGTGCAATCTTGCCAGAGGAACTAGGAGAACCGTGGCAGACATCGAACCTAAAAGTTGCAGGACCATTCTGGCTGGGGCCTTGGATCTTGAAAGCAGGGCTTGAACTTGGCCTTGTAACGTTTGAATCCTTTCGGTAGGAAGAAAAACGCGCATCAATTTTGAGTCTATCTCTGCTCCTATGAACCTTATGCGCTGAGAGGGCAGCAAGACAGACTTTGACCAATTGAATGTAATTCCCAGGGTAGCACCCAGGGAAATGGTGGCTTTGAGGTTGTCCATTAGTAGATGACTGGTGGTGGCAGTCAGGAGCCAGTCGTCCAGATAGGGAAACACTTGGAATCCAAGACTCCTCAGGTGAGCAGTTACTACTGCCAAACACTTGGTGAACACCCTGGGGGCTGTGGTGAGACCAAAGGGCAGTGCACAAAATTGGAAATGACTGTCTCCCAGGCTGAAGCGCAGATACTTCCTGGACGCCCGATGTATCGGTATGTGATAATATGCGTCCTTGAGATCTATGGAGCACATCCAAACATCCTTCTCCAACAATGGGAGAATGGATTGTAATGTGACCATTCGGAATTTGGATTTCGTGACGGATTGGTTTAGTCTGCTGAGATCCAATATTGGTCTCAGGTCCCCTGTCTTTTGGCACTAAAAGAACCTTGAGTAATTTCCGGATCCGATCTGGTCTGTGGGGACCGGTTGGATGACTCCTTTTTCTAGCAGCTTTAAAGCTTCTGCGGCTGCAATTTCCCTTTGACTGGGTGGTGGGTCCGGGATTCTTTTGGACGGTGGGGGTGAGTGTGTGAAGGGAATGGTGTAACCTCCGGCAATAATCCGAAGCACCCATTTGTCCTGAGTGATAGACATCCAGGCTTTTAGGTGCTTGGCAAAACGGCACCCGACTGGCTCCGGAGCAGCACAGCCGGGCAATCCCTCATGAAGTGTGGGAGGCTGAAGAGCCACGAAAGGACTCGCGGTCTCCAGAATTGCGGGGCCCTCTGCCGCCTCTGGGACGGCCTCCCAGAAAAATTTCCCGCCCTCTGCCTCTGGAAGGGAATCTTCCTGCTGTTGAGGGAAAACTTACATGATTTGCGGAACCACATCTTCCCTCCTCCTTTAGCCTTGGGATAAGGGCGCAAGGGAGTGGAATAACGTGCACCTACGGCAGATAAAGTTTTTCCCTCTTGCTCACAGCGGTAAGAGTGTCTTTAACCTTAGGTCCAAACAAAGAGGACCCATCAAAGGGAGCGTCGGCGAAGGAAGACTTGAAGGCCTCCGCAAATGACACAACGGAGCCAGGCTTGTCTCCGAGAGCCACGCCTGTGCCTGCCGCTCTACCGCCCTTCGCCGCATATGAAATGAGCCTCATGGACGAGTTAGAAATTGAAGTAAGGATAGCCAACTGAGAGCTAACCGACTGGGCTAGCTGCTCAGGTAGGTTACCCGAGAGGGAATCTGACAGCTCCTTGACCAGATCCCTCTGAAGCCTGGTAAAATGTGCCAAATAATTCAGGGACCTTAAAGTAAAGGCCGCTGAAGTCAGGGTGCGCTTCCGCAGGGTCCATGCTCCTAGACTCCTTATTAGGAGGATGGACGGACGTTGAAGCCTCTGCCACGTCCTGTTGTGTAGCAGATGCCACCACCATGGCATCTACAGCCACGCCTTTAGTCAGGAACTCCTTCTCGGGTGGGGCAGACAAAAATTTGTTAGGACAAGAAGGCACTGGTTCCACGGTATCTGGATGTTCCCACGCCCTCCGACAAACCAAATCCAGGAGCTCGTCGAAGGGCGGAGACACCCAGGAGGCGGAGGGCTGAGCCCCAAAGGCCTTGAGAAGTACTGACTCATCAGCAGAGTGGGGTTTGGATATCCAGCCGCCTTGTTGTTTGAGGATCTCTAAAATGTCTGCAAACGAGACATCATCCGAGGACGACTTGGGGACCCTCCGCATCATCAAGATCAGTGTCCGATGTAATAGACTCGGGGAGTCCACGTGCTTCCTCTTGCACGATCTCTTCCTTGGGGCTCCTCTGAAGACAACTCAAGAACCCTCAGGAGGAGGGGAACCCCAATGGGGTAACCTCAGGCCCAGGGGCTCCGCTGCCTAAGGACAGGGGAACTGCCAAAGACCCAGTCTCCACGCCCAGGGAAGGTGCCGGTAAAGCCGGAGAGATGGCCGAAGACTTGGCCAAGGCACTCCTCATAGCTCTGAAAGCCGGACCCCCAGAATCCTGGGAGTGTCCGGTCCCCGGAGCCATGATAGCAGACGGAAGTCCCGCAGCCGAAGCACCGAGAGGGAGGCTCGGAACCGACAGCATAGGTCCCGAAACATCACCCCCGGGTCCAGCCGAAGAAGTCCGTGTACCAAACTCGGACCCAAGGCCGGGTTGGAGTAAGGGTCAGAGCCGACCCTAAGACCTCCACCGGCTCCAACAGCACCTGCTCCGGAGCCGGGTCGGAGGAGGAATGGCAATGACATGGGCATGGGTCGTCGGCTCCGAAGCCAACTGGGTCGGAGCCAAACAAATTTTGAAAGACTGGGGTCTGGAACAGTCTTTGGAGCACCCTGTCTATGTCCGAATCTGACATCCTCGATGACCTAGAGGATACTGAACGGGTTCGAGATGGCCTCTCCAACGGCCCCAAGGGGCTAGGGGACCGCCCGAGGCGACTCGATGACTATCGGCGCCAAGGAATACCCAAACTAGTTTCCATCGGTGCCGAGGAGGGCTTCGCCGAGGAGGAAGTGTCTGAGCGATAACCTTCATCGGCTCCGATACCAGTGGAGCCGGCGAAGGTGACCGCCTCGATGCCCCAGCCATCGGCTCCGAAGCCAGAGGAGTCGAGACAGGTGGCATCGAGGCAGACCGTTCGCCCTCGCCCAAGTCCTTGGAGCCGAAGGAGAAACCTGCCTATGTCTTTTGGCGGTCGGATCCGACGGACTGGTCGGAGCCGACGCCCTTTTCTTTTTAGCAGGAGAAGGAGAGGATGCTAAAGCTTCTTCAAAGGAGGGTTTTATAAGGCCTTTTAATATGAGTTTATTTTTCCTCTCTTGGAGGACCCTCGAGGAAAAAGCGTGACACACGCTGCAGGACTCCTGCAAATGTTTAGCACCCAAACAATAAACACAGAGAGAGTGGTCATCTGTTATAGACATTTTAAAGTTGCACTTGGTGCACTTTTTAAAGCCTGAAGGCCTAGGAACCTGAGACATTCCGGTAAATTATACAGTGAACTAGCCAAACACAGTTATTATGACAGAAAAAGAAATTCTCTGCTTTGTCCTTCTTTTTAAAGAAAAAGAAACTATCAGCAGTATAAAGGATCCGAGATCCCTAAACAGAACAGAAGTCACCTAACAACTAAAAAGACCGGGAAAGGCCTTTCCACACAAGAGGTACTCCTGGTCAATCAACACTCACAACACAAGAATTTACCAAGTAAATTTCACCAAACGCACTCTAAACACAAGATAGCTGTTAAAACAGCTTTTAGTTGAAGAATAAAGAAATTCCTGACAGAAAGTTAGTGAAAATAATCACTACTTAGCTCAGCCAGCTCGAGACCACGTCTTCACTTGTTAGCGGCAAACGAGATCTGGGGGATTGGTAGTGGTGCATCCTGGGATATAGTAAGCTCAGCCAATAAGAGACTTCGCTCTTTGGCATAAGCGTGCCGAGTCGGAGCCGAGGGATCGGCTCCGAACCCATCAGTCAGAATGTAGGCGAGATAGGATCACATAACATCCACTGTTATGTGGTACATAAGCAGGGGGGGACCCATTCATACCCCTCTCTGCAGATTAGCCATGGCTCTGTGGAACACAGCCTTAAGCTACTAAGTGCATCTACAGGCTCAATTCCAGCCAGGACAGCTAAATACACTTGCAGACGAACTAAGCAGAAATCTCAGGGACCCACGAGTGGAAACTGGAACCAAAGACTTTCAACATGTTGATAAACAAATGGGGGAAAACAGATATAGACCTGTTTGCCTCCCCCCAGAACTACCAATTGGACAAATTCTGTACAAGGACTCCCCACAAACAAGCTTGGAAAGTGGATGCCCTGTCCTTCAACTGGAAAAATCTATCAGTTTATGCCTTTCCTCCTCTGCCTCTCCTCTCCAAAGTACTACTAAAGATCAAACAGGACCAAACAAGGATGATACTGATTGCACCAGACTAGCCATACCAACACTGTTATCCCCTCTTGTGCAGTGTGTCACTGCTGGCAGCATGGCACCTGCCTCAGACCCCTAACCTGCTGTCCCAGCAGGATGGGCAGATTCTGCATCCTCAGCTTCAAACCCTGAATCTGGCAGCCTGGCCAATTGTTTGACCTCTCAGTTACCCTCACTCAGTAAACAATTGTTGGATGTCATTTTGGAGGCAAGGAGGCCTAGTACTAGAAAATCTTATGTTGAAAAATGGAAGAGATTCTGTTCCTGGAACCAAATTCAAGGGACGGGCAACAGCAGCGTCCAGTTTACCTCAGATTCTTCACTATTGAACGGAGATGCTTCACAAGGGGCTTTCTTTTTCCTCCATCAAAATTTATGCCTCCGCCATTTCAGCTCATTACAACACAGAACCACCCCTCTTCTCTCATCCACTGCTCAAGCAGTTCCTCAGAGGGGCCAAAAACTTAAGACCACCCAGGAGAGCCGCAACTCCAGCCTGGGACCTTAACTTTGTATTGGAAAAACTCTCTCTACCTCATTTTGAGCCAGCTGCAAGTGCAGAGTTAAAATTCCTTTCTTAGAAAACAGACTTCCTTTTAGCAATCACTTCAGCAAGAAGGGTATCTGAATTACAGGCCCTTATGGCAGTGGAGCCTTTCATCATCTTTCATGCGGACAGGGTGTCCCTCAGGACCAACCCCTCCTTCATGCCCAAGGAAGTATCCAGTGTGGCTCTTAATCAGTCAATTCATTTGCCAACTTTCTTTTCTAATCCAGAGAACAAAGGGGAATGGATTCTGCACTCCTTAGATGTTCACAGACAACTTAGATTTTACTTGGACAGGACTAAACTTCAAAGGAAATCTGAACTGCTGGTGGCATCTGCTGCAGGGGCAGAGGGGAAGGCCATTTCAAAGCAAACCATTTCTAAATGGATAGGTCATTGCATTAATTTCTGCTATAAGCACCATGGAAAACCTATCCCACAGGCGATAAGATGACACTTAACTAGGGCTGCATCGACCTCTACAGCCTCTCTCAGATGTGTCCCTACCAGGGACATCCTAAAAGCTGCTACCTGGAGATCTGTACATGCTTTCACCAAGCATTACCATTTGCCTATTTTCTCTAAATCCAGAGCTGGTTTTGCCATTGCAGTCTTGCAGGGCCTTATAGCTGGTCCTAATGCTATCTAAATTCCTCCTGCCATCCTTAGCTTTGGGAATCTAGCCAAGTGTGACTGCAACAGTGAAACACGAAGAACATAGTACAGTTGTGTACACTTACCATAAATGCAGATGTTAGAGTGTATTCACTGTTGCAGTCCTGGTTACCCTCCCTCCAGCCCAGACTTCTTTTGGCTATACCTCTATTCTCCTTTACTATGCTTAAAAGCTTTTTGGTGTATTTGCTTTTTTGTTGGAGGTATAACCTTGCATATTTATATTTAATTGCTTCCCATTAGGGGGGCACCTGACATCTGGGGCAAGAAAAAAAGATGTAATGGCATTAGCTGCATGCTTTATACCCAGACTACCTGATGCCATGGAAGATGAGACAACAACCAACGCAGGACCCAAGACTTTGATAATCAGGGCTGACTGAGGGCTACTGCAAGCAGATAACCCAAACGTGATGATTGCAAGTGAATACACTCGAACATCTATGGTAAGTGTACACAACCGTACTTTGTCTTTGCTCAAGGCTGCATCCAATAATTTGGATTTGACATGGTCTGGCAAAGTCTGTTCCTTAAGCCAAGCATGCCTTCTAAGGACAGAACCAGTGAATGCTGCCCTGCAAGATGCTTCTAGTGCAACAAAACCACATTGTAAGGTGTGCTTACTTAACTTGCATAATGCATTAACTCTTGTAAAGTACAGTTGTGTACCTACCATAAATGTAGATGTTCGAGTGTATTCACTGTTGCAGTCATTGCACTTGGGTTATCCTGCTGGCAGGCTACCCTGAGTCGGCCAGAGTTCCAAAGTCTAGGTTCAGTGTCGGTTGCTGTCGCCTCTTCCCTGTCAGTGCGCCAGGGGTATAAAAGATGCAACCAACGCCATTTTCTTCAGTTTTTCTTGCCTCAGGTGACAGGTGCCCCCAAATAGGAAGGCTGTAAAAAATTATGCCAAAAAGCATGCATGTAGTAAAATAAACATTTCCTTCATCTACAAGCAAATACACCACATAGGTTGTATAGAATTGAGAAGTACAGAAAGGTCCCAGCAAAGAAAAAGGGGGATGGTGGGTGGGTAACCTGGACTGCAACAGTGAATACACTCGAACATCTACATTTATGGTAGGTACACAACTGTACTATGTTCATAGTGTTTCACTGTTACAGTCATTACACTTGGGTAGAATCCCAAAGCTGAGGTTGGGTGGCTGGTCCTAAATAGGATTAGGAGAGGTTACCAGGCCCTGCAGAACTGCAGTGGCAAAGCCTGCTCTGGATTTAAAGTAAAGAGGTAAGTGGTAGTGCTTGGTGAAAGTGTGCACTGAACTCCAGGTTGCAGCTTCTAAAATGTTTTTGGTTGATACTCCTCTGCGAAAGGCTGCTGAAGTGGCTGCTGCTCTGGTAGAATGTGGCCTAATGCCCTTAGGCACTGATTTGCCATGTTGTGCATAGCAGAAGTGAATGCAGTGTCCTATCCATTTTGAAATTATCTGCTTTGACATAGGCTTTCCTTGTGATCCTGCAGCATAAGCTACAAACAGTTGCTCAGTTTTTCTGAAAGCTTTTGTTTTGCCCAAGTAGAATCGTAGCTGTCTGTGTATGTCCAAAGCAAGCAGAAGTCTCTCCCCCTTATTCTGGGGATTTGGATAGAAAGTTGGCAAATTAATGGTTTGGTTAAGAGCCACACTGGAAATAGTACAGTTTTGTACCTACCATAAAGGTAGATGTCCGATAGATATGCAACTGCAGTCATAACATATGGGTTTGTCCTGCCTCAGGCAGCCCTTGGTCAGCCGGATTCCAAAGTCTGGGTCCGACGTCGGCTGATGTTGCATTTCTCTCCGACGTCAGAGCGGCTGGAGTACATAAGCATCAGCCGATGCCATCTTCTTCAGTGTTTCTTGCCCCAGATGCCAGGTGCCCTCCAAGGAAGGCTGTAATCAAATTGGAAGATAAAACAGATTTCCAGACAAATATATAAGCAATAAACAGATACACCATAACAGATATCCCCAGCTAAGGGTAACAGGGATAGGAGTGGACCCAAGGCATAGAGGGGAAGGAGGGAGGGAAAACCCGACTGCAGTTGCATATCTATCGGACATCTACATTTATGGTAGGTACAAAACTGTACTATGTCCTTCAAGAATGCAACTGCAGTCATAACATATGGGTTGAATACCATAGCTTAGCTGGGGGAGGTGGAATGCTCTAAGAAAAGGATGGAGTGTAGCTATCAATCCCTGCAGGACTGCAGAAGCAAAGCCTGCTCTGGATCTGGAATATAGAGGAAGGTTGTAGTGTTTGGAAAATGTATGCACGGAGCTCCATGTAGCAGCTTCTAGAATGTCAAACAGCAACAACTCCCAAGACAGGGTAAAAAACTCGAAGCAGTTGTCGTGATTCTTCTATTTCCAGCTTCTAGAATGTCTTTTGTAGGCACCCCTCTTAAGAATGCTGTAGAGGTGGCTGTAGCTCTGGTGGAGTGTGGTCTGACATTGGCTGGCACACTCTTTCCATGGAAGGAATAACAGAATCTGATGCAATGTCCAATCCATTTAGAAATTGTCTGTTTTGAAATTGCTTTTCCTTGTACTCCAGGGGCGTAAGCTACAAAAAGCTGATCAGACTTCCTACTGGTCTTGGTTCTGTCCAGGTAGTAGCGAAGCTGTCTGTGAATGTCCAAGGTATGCAACAGTCTTTCTCCTTTCTTCTCAGGATTGGGAAAGAAGGTAGGCAGATGAATTGCTTGATTTAAAGAGACCCTAGATACCACTTTGGGAGAAAGGTAGGGTTGGTTCGTAAAGAGACCCTGTCTCTGTGAAAAGTTATGAACGGTGGTATAGCCATTAGGGCCTGTAATTCCGAAACCCTTCTTGCTGAGGTAATGGCCAACAGGAATGCTGTCTTCCAGGAGAGAAATTGTAAATCCACAGAAGCTGCTGGCTCAAAGGGAGGTAAAGTCAATTTTTCTAGGACAAAGTTGAGGTCCCAAGCTGGTACTGGTGCCTTTCTTGGGGGCTTTATATTCTTGATTCCTCTAAGAAATTGCCTTAACAAATTAACAAAGGATGTGAAAACACAGGTGGATCAGTGTTGTATCTAGCTGAGATAGCTGAAGCATGTATTTTTATAGAGTATGAGAGTCCATTATGTAGCATATCTGCCAAATATTCCAGGATGAGTGGGATGCTCAAAAGTGATGCATCATGGCCCTTGGTGGTATTCCAAATGCTGAATCTCTTCCATTTGGCTGAGTAAACCTTTCTGGTGGATGGTCGGCGGGCTTCTGTCAGTATCTGCTGAACTTCTTTGGAAAGAGGTAGGTTGAGGTTATTCATGGGATCTCCCAAGCTGTTAGCTGTAGCGTCTGGATGTTGGGATGAACTGTCCTGAAGTTGTGTTGAGTCAAAAGTTGGGGCCATTGAGGGAGGGCCCATGTTTTGTTGTGACATATGCTCCGTAGTAGTGGGTACCAGTGCTGTCTTGGCCAGTCTGGAGCTATTAGGATCCCCTTGGGCTGCTCTGCTTTGATCTTTAGTAACACTGTGGTCATCAGTGGCAGAGGTGGAAATGCATAGATTTTTAGGGAGCTCCAGTTGAATGAGAGAGCATCTATTTTCCATGCTTTTGGATGATATGTCCTTGAACAAAACTTCTGTATTTGATGATTGAGGTGGGAGGCAAACAGGTCTATGTCCGGCCTGCCCCATGTCGAAGTGAGTCGTATAAAGATTTCTGGATGTAACCTCCATTCGTGGAGGTCTAGGAAATTCCTGCTTAAGACTGTCCGCCAGAACACTGTCTTTGCCTGGAACAAACTGGGATTGCAATTGTATGTTTAGGCTCAGTGATTTTTCCCAAAGATTCATTGTCAGTCTGCAAAGAGGGTAAGAATGAGTGCCCCCTGCTTGTTTATGTACCACATCACAGTGGTGTTGTCTGTCCGTATTAGTAGGTGGCCTGGTTGTAGTTGTTGTCCGAAGGCCTCGATGGCATGCATTACTGCCAGCATTTCTTTTTGGTTGATGTGCAGATGTGTTTCCTTTGGAGACCATTGTCCTTGAATACATCTGTCCTCCATGTGCGCCCCCCATCCAAGGTCCGAGGCGTCTGGGGTCATGCTCTGTGTTATCTGAGGTTTTTTGAATGACATACCTGTGTTTGACTGGCTTACTGAGGCCCACCATAGAAATTCCTTTTGAAGACATGGAATGAGTGGTATGGTTGCTTCTAGGTTGTTGCTGTGTTGAGACCATAAGCTTTTTAGGTACCATTGAAGCTTTCTCATGTGTAGTCTTGCTAATGGTACCAGGAGAATGCAGGATGCCATGTAACCCAGGGCCTGTAGGAATCTCCTTGCAGTCATCTTGGTGAGCTTTGCTAAAGTTTTGAAGTAAAGAGTTAGCTTCTTTTGCTTGTCTTCTGTCAGGTAAGCCATTTGAGAGGCTGTGTCTAGTTTGGCTCCTAAGAAGGTAATTTGCTGGGATGGCTGAAGTCTTGACTTTTGAAAATTGACTGTATATCCCAGAGCCTGTAGCAAATGTATGACATAATTCAAGTTTTTTGTCAAAGTTAGTTTGTCGTCCGCTTGTATGAGGCAATCGTCCAGGTATGGGTAGATTTGAATCCCCTGGAGCCTGCAATGAGCAATTACTGAAGCCAGGCATTTCGTGAATACTCTGGGCGCAGTAGATAAGCCAAATGGCAATGCTGAGAATTGATAATGCTCTGGCCCTGCAAGAAATCTGAGGTATCTTCTGCAGCTGTGTCTGATAGGGACATGCAGGTATGCCTCCTTGAGGTCCAGAGTAATCAGCCAAGACCCCTTGCCCAGCATGGGAAGGAGTTGCTGTAGAGTCAGCATTTTGAACTTTGGTACTATGAGAAAAGTGTTTAAAGCGGACAAGTCCAGTATTGGTCTCCATTGAGTTTCTTTTCTTGGAACAAGGAACAGTCTTGAGTAAAATCCCTGACCTTGTTCTTGTTGTGGAACTTTTTCTATTGCTTTGATCTGAGCAAGCAGAGAAATTTGCTTGATAGCCTCTGCCCTCTGGGTTTGTGGCAGGTTTGGCATACCCAGTTTTCTTGGCAAGGTATGAAAATGGAACCTGTAACCGTGGTCTATAATGTCCAAAATCCATTTGTCCTTTGTCAGTTTGTGCCAATTTCTTGTAAACAGAGATAATTTTCCGCCCAAAGGAGCTTCTGCTTGCTCCTTGGTCAGCGGACCTAGAGGAAAGTCATTGAGAATGTCCCTGTGGGGCGGGAGAAACCCTGTGTCACTTCTTTGGTTTCCTGGTTGCCATTGTCGTCCCCTGTAGGATCCTCTGTATTGGCCTCTTCCTCGGCCATGCCTGCTTTTGCCCCTTTGAAATTTCTCAGGATTAGGAAAGGACCAGTTTTTAGAAGGCCAGTTCCTGCTGAATCTAGGTGGCTGAACCTGGAGGAAATCTTTGACTGTCTGAACTGACTTGGCTTTTTCCTCAATGGACTTTAACACATCTTTAGCATTAGCACCAAAAAGCTTGTTCTTTTCCAAGGGTGCATCAAGAAGTTTTGCCTTAACATGATCTGGTAAAGGTTGATCTTTTAACCATGCATGCCTACGAATGACCGCCCCTGTCATAGCTGCCCTACATGAAGCTTCCAATGCATCATATCCACACTGTAGAAAGTGATTGCTAACTTGCTGAGAATTGTGTACAGCCTCCTGCAAAGACTTCCTATCTAAAGGTTCAGGGGAGGCCAATCTTTTCTGTAAATCATCTAACAGGAAATCCTGATATTGAAACATGTGAAAGATACAATTGAGAGCTCTCATAGATAAAGTAGTGGAGGTGTAGACCTTCTTCCCCCATCTCTCTAAGGACCTTGCTTCCCTGTCGGAGGGCAAAGGGTTTTTGGAGGTGGTAGCTGAAACCCCTTCAGGCCCCTGGGAAATTGTTTCTAAATCAACAGCATGGGCCCTAAAGAAATGAGAATGGGTTTCTGGGACCCTATAGTATCTGTCAGGCTTGCCAGGAGCAGGAGGAAGAGTATCAGGGGTAACACTGGAGTCAGAGTATAAATCATCCAAAACATCAAGCACAGGAGGTATAGCTAAGGGTCTGTGTTGGGGCTTTTTAAGGAAGGTTCGAAGGTGCTTTCTGGAATCTGAATATTCCTGGCCTTGCCACTTAAAATGCTCTCTCATGGAATGCAGAACTTCCCCAAAAGACATATCCTCAGGAGGAGAAGCAGAGGGGATAGAGTCCTCTGCATCTGAATCCTCATAGGTCTGGAAGGGCTCTTCCTGGCTTTCAGAGTGAACAGAGTCCTCAGAATCTTCATCTGTGAGGAGAGGGTCAGGGGGTTCAACCCTAGGCCTCTTATCAGGAGTAGTCTGGGATCCTCTCTCAGGATGGGCCTGGGAACCTCTGATCAGGGAAATTAAATCTGCGGCCATAGCCATGATTTGAGTTTCAGGAGTAGGCTGAGGTAAGGTCTTAGCAGAAAGATGCTTGGACTTGCTGGCTGCCTTGGCCCGTGTGTAGGCCTTGATAGACATGGACATGGGAGGCCTAGCCGGTTCACGTGCAGGAGTGACCTTATCCACAGCAATGGTCTCTGGCATTTCCTCAGTTTCAGTATCCGGAGGAAAGTCAATAACTGGCGGAGTGGCCTGCGGTATCGGAGGTATCGGTAATGCGGTGTCTTCGGTTCGGAGCGGTGGAATAACCACCTCAGAGGGAACCAGAGCACTCGCAGTTAATTTTGGCGTGGTGTCGGTGGAAGACGCGGGCCGAGGATGTCGGTCCCGGTCTTTTCGTTTCTTAGGAGTCTGCGTTGTCGGTTGTTCCGACGGCATCGTATAATCAAATTTATCGCCGAAAAAGTCTTCAGCGAACTCCGCCCGGCGCCTGAGAGTGCGCTTGTTAAAGCGAGCACAGGCAGCACAGGCAGAGACGTCGTGGTCTGGGCCAAGGCAAGGGAGGCAGTAAGAGTGGAAATCCTTATGAGGTATTTGTTTACCACAAGACAAACAATTATTTACTTTCAGTAATTTCTGACATCGGCTGAGGCAAGAAAAGGTCCCCAACGGGGTACTTAGCTTTTTTGATGACTTCGGATTCGAAGAATACAGGAGCTGACTGACCGGCACTTGCGAACTGCTTCTGCTTCGGGCACCGCGCGGCAAGAAAGACTGAAGAAGATGGCGTCGGCTGATGCTTATGTACTCCAGCCGCTCTGACGTCGGATAGAAATGCGACATCAGCCGACGTCGGACCCAAACTTTGGAATCCGGCCGACCGAGGGCTGCCTGAGGCAGGACAACCCATATGTTATGACTGCAGTTGCATTCTTGAAGGACATCACCTTTGGCATAAATGTTGAGTTTGTCCTTAGCGAGACCTTGTCCTGATGAAAAATGATGAAAGGTTCCACTGCCATTAATGCCTGTAACTCTGAGACTCTTCTTGCTGAAGTTATTGCTAGGAGCAGAGCAGTTTTCCATAAGGATTTTATATCAGCAGTGCTGGCTGGCTCAAAAGGAGGCAGTGTGCTTTTCTAAAACAAAATTGAGGTCCCAAGTAGGAACTGGTGCTCTCCTTGGGGGTCTTATGTTTTTTGGCCCTCTGAGGTACTGTTTTAGTAGTGGATGTGAAAAAATAGGAGGTTCCATATTGTAATGAGCTGAAATGGTAGAGGCATGGATCTTAATAAATGAGAATGATAGGCTTTTGTCCAGCATCTCAGTTAGGTATTGTAAAATCTGAGGTATATTTGGAACAAGTGGTTTGTGTCCTTGTGCCTGGTTCCAAGCACAGAATCTCTTCCATTTTTCTGCATACGATTTCCTAGTGCTGGGCCTCCTGGCTTCTAAAATGACATCAATAACAGCTTAAGAGAGAGGTGTGGTCTGAGTGGCTATATTATCTGCAATGCAGCCAGATTTAAGGTTCTGAGTTGACTGTGCAGAATCTGATTGTTTTGTTGAGTCAGAAGATGAGAAATTTGAGGTAAAGGCCAGGCTGAGCCTTGAGACAAGGTCTTTAGGATTGGGTACCAGTGCCGGTGTGGCCAGTCTGGGGCAATCAGGATCATTTTTGGTTTTTCGTCTGACTTTTAGGAACACTTTGGGAAGAAGAGGCAGTGGAGGAAAGGCATAAACTGTCAGGGTTATCCAGCTGAATGATAGAGCATCCACTTTCCATGCTTATGAGTGATAAGTTCTTGTGCAGAATTTCTGTAGTTGGCAGTTGTGAGGGGAGGCAAAAAGATCCATGTCTGGGCGTCCCCATTTCCTTGTTATGCTGAAGACCTGTGGATTTAGTTTCCATTCATGAGAACCCATGAGATTTCTGCTTAGTTAGTCTGCCAGTGTGTTTTTTGTTCCTGGCAGGAATTGTGCCTGCAGATGTACCTGATAGGTCAGTGCTGTGTTCCACAAAGTCATGGCTTGCCTGCAGAGGGGGTAGGAATGTGTGCCCCTTGCTTGTTTATGTACCACATAACTGTGGTATTGTCAGTCTTTGGTAGTTGTCCTGGATGTAGTAGATCCTTGAAGGCCGTCAGAGCATTCTGTACAGCTAGCATCTCTTTTTGATTGATGTGAAGATGCATTTGCTCCTTGGGCCACGTGCCCTGAATACATTTTCCTGCCATGTGCCCCCCCCGGGCATAATCAGATGCATCAGTTTTTGTCTGCCTGGCTGTGGGTAAGGTGAAAGGCTGTCCCTTGTTGTGGTGACGGGCCTGGGACCACCATCGAAACTCCTGTTGTAGGCAAGGAATTGGAGTTATTATTGTTTCCAGGCTGTGGCAATGTTGAGTCCAAACACTTTTTAGATACCACTGTAATTTCCTCATATGCAGTCTTGCATATGGAATTCGAGTGCAGGATGCCATGAAGCCCAGGGCCTGCAGAATTTTTCTTGCAGGGAGCTGGGTCTTTGTTGCCATCATTTGAAAGTAGTGAGTCAGTTGCCTTTGCTTGTCTGGTGTGACATAAGCCATCTGGGCAGTTGCATTTAAGCTTGCACCCAGGAATATTATCTCTTGAGAGGGCACTAGTTTTTATTTCTTTTCGTTTACTGTGTACCCTAGGCAAATTAGTAATCTTTTTACAAACGCCAGATGTTTTAGTAGAATGTCCTTGCTCTCTGCTTGGACTCCAGGCTTTGTCCTTTCTGGGTACCAGGAAAAGTCTTGAGTTAAATCCTTGTCCCTGCTCTTGATGTGGTTACTCTTTGAATAGCTCCCATATCCATGAGAGCAGCAATTTGTTTTTGTGCCTCTGCCCATTGGTTTTGTGGCAGGCCCGGCATACCTTTTGATTTTGGAAGGGTGTGAAAGTGGAACCTGTAACCCTGAGAAACAATATTCAGTACCCATTTGTCCTGGGTGATTATGTGCCACTTTTGTGAGAAAAGTGCTAGCTTTCCCTCTAAGGGTGCTGACAAAAGTTAAGTGTTTGGCATCTGTAGAGGGAAGTCATTGGGACGGTTTCCTATAAGGTTGTGAGTTGTCTTCTCTTCCTTTGGGGGCGAAGCACCCCGTTGTTTAGGTCTGCAGGAGCCTTGGGGCTGAGATCTGCCTCTTGGGCGTCTGTATCTGCCTCTTTGTGGCCTGTGACACTGGAAAGGACCAATTTTTTGAAGGTCAGTTTCTGCTAAACCTAGGTGGTTGAACCTGTAAGAAATCCTTCACTTTCTGCATTGACTTTGCTTTATCCTCCATTTTCTTTAACACCTCTTCTGTCTTAACACCAAACAAAGTATCATGCTGTAGTGGAGCATCCAATAATTTTACTTTAACATGTTCAGGTAAACTTTGTTCTTTTAACCAAGCATACCTTCGAATGACAGAGCCTGTAACTACGGCTCTACAAGAAGCCTCTAATGAATCAAATCCACATTGCAGAGTATGCTTTCCCACTTGTTCAGCTGCATGCAATAAATCCTGCATTTCCTTATTGTCAGGACTTTGAGTTTGTAAGCATTTTCTGTTTTAATAAAGACATGAGGTACTGTTTAAGCATGTGAAACAGTCAGTTTAAAGCCCTTACAGCCAAAGTAGCAGAAGTGTAAACTTTTTTCCCCCATCTATCCAGAGCTCTAGAATGTTTATCAGAGGGAACAGGGTTTTTTGCAGTGGAAGCCTTAACCCCCCCTTTGGGACCCTGAGAAATTGTTTCTGGGTCAGCAGCAGGGTTTTTAAAGAAATTTATGAGAGTCAGGGACCCTGTAGTATCTGTCTGGCTTGACTGGTGCAGGGGGTAAAGAATCAGGAGACAAACTAGATTCAGAGAAAACATCAACAATATCAAGCACGGGGGGGGGGGGGGTAGACAGGGACCTGTGCTGAGGCAATAAAAGAAAGTCTCTGAGCCTTTTCTTGGATTCTGAATAATCCTGGCTCTCCCAATGGAAATGCTCCTTCATGGTGTGCAGGGTTTCCCCAAAAGATTAATCCTCAGGTGGAGAGGCTGAAGGTATAGATTCTTCTGCATCAGAATCAGAATCCTCATAGGGAGAGAGAGAATATCCCTGATCTGAAGAGGAATGAGAGGAAACAGAAACCTGGTCAGAGGAATCACAGTGTCTTGCCTAGGCCTTTTATCAGGAGGGGGATGGGAACTCCTAATCAAAGTAATTAAGTCTTCGGCCATTTTAAGCATCTGTTTCTTTGGCATGGATAACTTGTCCTGGAGAATGCTGTACTTGTTTTCTTGTCTTTAATGGTGATTTTGACTTTGCCTTGACTGCTGCAGAGGACTTAATAGTAAGCTGTGAAGGTCTGAAAACACTCTCAGAAGCAGATGCCTGCACAGCGGCTCCGGACCCATCTGAGGGAATCGTTTCCACAGGCACAATGCCTTGAG
Source organism: Protopterus annectens (assembly GCF_019279795.1). NCBI lineage: Eukaryota > Metazoa > Chordata > Ceratodontiformes > Protopteridae > Protopterus > Protopterus annectens. The sequence continues at coordinate 1,215,264,985 of NC_056727.1, forward strand.
TTTCCACAGGCCTAGCTGTCTCCATGTGAGAGTCAGATACGGCCTGTGGCTCTGAGGTAGCGGGTGTCAGGGGCTGTGAAAGCGCCTCACTGAGAACCGGCGACTGGCCTAGAAGAGGCTTAGTCGTCTGTGTTGGACCTCGGATGCCTGTTCTTTTCCTTGTCTTTGCGTTTTTTATGAATATATATATAATGCCGGTCGGTTGTTCCGACGGCATTCTATAGTTAAACCTCCGGCCAAAGTAATGTAAAGCAAAATCAAACAGACGCTTAATACTGCATTTGTTGAATCTAGCACAAAACCGACAACTAGTAAACGTCGTGGTTAGGGCTTAGGCAAGGAATACAGTAAGAGTGAAAATCCTTCAGGTATTTGCTTCCCACAAGAAATACAATTGTTAACTTTTACTGACATCGGTCTGAAGCAAGAAAAAATTTCCCCAACGGGGTACTTAGCTTTATTAAAGACTTCGGTTCTGAAACTCGATTTCGAAAATCTCAGGAGTCGGCCGACTGGCACTTGAACTGCTTTTGCTTCGGGCACTGCGCGGCAAGAAAGACTGGAGAAAATGGTGTCGGTTGCATCTTTTATACCCCTAGCACGCTGACGTCAGGGAAGAGGCGACAGCAACTGACGCCGGACCTAGACTTTGGAACTCTGGCCGACTGCGGGTAGCCTGCCAGCAGGATAACCCAAGTGTAATGACTGCAACAGTGAAACACTATGAACATCGCTATTTTCTGTACAAGCAGGAAAAGAAGATATTTTTTTGTTTGAGGAGTTCCATAGTATTTTGTTGGTATTTCAGCATGTGGAACTGACAATTTAATGCTCCAATCAAGAGTAGCAGAGGTGTATACTTTTTTTACCCCATCTGTCTAATGCTCAGGAATCCCTATTTGAGGAGGTGGGATTCTTTAGCTGAAGTTGCTTTGACTCCTTTAGGTCCTTGAGAGATGATCTTGGGGTCAGCAGTAGGATTATAATAAAGAAATTTGAGTCAGGGACTCTGCAATACCTGTAGGGTTTCCTGGGAGCAGGAGGGAGGGTATCAGTGGTAGCCTGGCTTCCATTAATAAGCATTATAAGGTCTTCTGCCATTTTAAGCATTTGAGACTGAGGCAAGGAATCAGGTGCCTGAGCTTGGGTAGTCGTTTTTTTGGATGTGGTTCGTGCCCTGGGCCTTAGAAACTTGGTTGGTTGTTTTCGAAAGAACCGAAGACGCGAAAGTAGTCTGTGTCGAGTATCGGTAGTGCAAAGTACTTCCTCAGAAGCCGGTGCCTGCTCAGCGGCTCCAGACCCACCCAAGGTGGAGACGTCTGCAGGATCCTCAATTGAAGAGTCGCTCGGAACATTGGACTCCAAAAGGGTCTCTATAGTGGCCTGCGAATCCAGAGAAGCGGGCATCAGGGGCTGTGAAAGCACCTCACTGAGGACCAGAAAACTGACAACTAGCTTAAAAGAAGCATCGTCAGCAGTTTTGGACCTGTGGAGTCTGTCTTTATCCTTACGTTTTTTTTTCGGAAGATCGGTAGCCGGATGGCTTACCAAAGCCATATCGGAATTCCGAGGACTTGGCGCGAAAATATCTAGCAACAATAAGGGCCGACGACATACAGTTCTGGCAATGAACAAAGCACAAAAGTGACAGAGGGGAACATCGTGGTCTGGGCCTAAACAGGTGACACAAAGAATGGAAATCGGTGTGGGATTTGCTTTCCACAGGCTAGACAACTGTTAACTTTTTCTGACATCGGTTAGAGCAAGAAAAAAGGATCCCCAACGGGATAACTAGCTTTAGAAGACTTCAACTTCAATTCGGAAACGAAAACTCAGGGAGCGGCCAACCGGCACTCGTGCGAACTGCTTCTGCTTCGGGCTCCTCGGTAAGAAAGATTGATGTAATAGCGTCGGCTGTCTGATTTTATACCACTGACAAACTGACATCATTCCTGCAGCGACAGCAACTGATGCAGAAATACTAAGCCTCTGGTATTTGGGCTGCCTGAGGGCTACCCCTGGCGGGATAACCCAAATGTGATGACTGCAGCAGTGAAACACGATGAAAGTACAGTTGTATACACTTACCATAAATATAGATGTTAGAGTGCATTCACTGTTGCAGTCATCACATTTGGGTTATCTGCCTGCAGGTAGCCGTCAGCCGGCCTGAATACCAGAGTCTTGGGATTTCTGCGTCAGATGCTGCCGCTTCTTCCATGACGCAAGGTTGTCAGGGGGATAAAAACATGCAGCCGACATCATTACATCAGTTTTTCTTGCCCCAGATGTCAGGTGCCACCAAAATAGGAAGCAATTACATGGTATGCAATACCCTCAGCAAAAAACAAATACCAATGATATAAGATATGCCAGACAAAAAGGATAGGAAAGAAATCAAGAGACGTTCAGGGGGCTGAAGGGAGGGTAACCATGACTGCAACAGTGAATACACTCTAACATCTACATTTATGGTAAGTGCACACAACTGTACTATGTTCATCGTGTTTCACTGTTGCAGTCATTACATTTGGGTAGAGTCCCAAAGCTATGGTTGGGAGGCTGGAGCTAAACAACATTAGGCAGAACTGCAGTGGCAAAGCCTGCCCTGGATTTAGAGTAGAGTGGCAGATGATAGTGCTTTGTAAAGGTGTGCACTGAACTCTAAGTAGCAGCCTCTAAAATGTTGTTGGTTGGTAAGCCCCTGATAAAGGCTGCTGAAGTGGCTGCAGCTCTGGTTGAATGTGGCCTAATGCCCTTAGGCACTGGCTTGCCATGGTGTAAATAGCAGAAACTAATGCAGTGTCCTATCCACTTTGAAATAGTTTGCTTTGAGATAGCCTTTCCTTGTGTTGCTGCAGCATATATGCCACTAGTAATTGCTCTGTCTTCCTGAAAACTTTGGTTCTGTCCAAGTAGAATCTAAGTTGTCTGTGTACGTCCAAATAATGCAGAATTCTCTCCCCCTTGTTCTGTGGATTTGGATAAAAAGTTGGCAGATGAATAGTTTGGCTAAGTGTCACACTGGACACCACCTTAGGCATAAATGTTGGGTTTGTCCTTAGATAGTCTGGATAAAACATGATAAAAGGTTCTACAGCCATGAGAGCCTGTAGCTCTGAAACTCGTCTTGCAGAAGTTATTGCTAGGAGCACAGCTGTTTTCCAAGATAAAAGCTTTATATCAGCAGTAGCAGCTGCCTCAAAAGGAGGCAGGGTGAGTTTTTCCAAGACATAGTTGAGGTCCCATGCAGGCAGTGATGATCTCCTTGGAGGCCTTAAATTTTTGGCCCCTCTGAGGTACTGCTTTAATAAGGGATGAGAAAAGATTGGTGGCTCTACATTGTAATGAGCCGAAATGGCAGAGGCATGAATTTTAATAGATGAAAAAGATAGGCCTTTGTCCAACATCTCAGTTAAGTATTGCAAAATCTGAGGAATATTTGGCACAGCTGTATCAGTTCCTTATGCCTGCTTCCAAGCACCAAGTCTCTTTAATTTTCCAGCATAAGATTTTCTAGTACTAGGCCTACTGGCTTCCAAAATGACATCCATCACAGCTTTACTGAGAGGTGTGTTTTGTATGACTACATTATCCGCCATGCTGCCAGGTTTAAAGTCCTGAGTTGGCTGTGCAGGATCTGATTGTTTTGCTGGGGCAGTAGATGAGGTATCCGAGGTAAGGTCCAAGCTGGGCATTGAGACACGTTCCTTAGTATTGGATACCAATACTGGCGGGGCCAGTCTGGGGCAATCAGAATCATCTTTGGCTTTTCCTGTCGTACCTTTAAGAGTACCTTGGAGAGGAGATGCAGAGGGGGAAAGGCATATACTGATAGGTTTGTCCAGCTGAAAGATAGGGCGTCCACTTTCCATGCTTGTCTGTGATAAATCCTTGTGCAGAATCTTTTTAGTTGGTAGTTGTGAGGGGAGGCAAATAGATCTATGTTTGGGCATCCCCATTTCCTTGTTATCATGCTGAATACTTGTGGATCCAGCTGTCACACGTGGGGATCCATGAGATTTCTGCTTAGTCTGCCAGAGTATTTTCCTTCCTGGCAGGAATTGTGCCTGCAGATGTACTTGGTAAGTCAATGCTGTGTCCCACAAAGGCATGGCTAGTCTGCAAAGGGGGTAAGAATGTGTGGCCCCCTGCTTGTTTATATACCACATGACCGTGGTGTTGTCTATCATAGTTGTCCTGGATGAAGTAGGTCCTTCAAGGCTGTCAGGGCATTTTTAACAGCTAGCATCTTTTTTTGATTGCTATGTAGACGCATTTGGTTTGAGGTCCGTGTGCCCTGAATGCATCTTCCTGCCATGTGGGCCACCCAGGCATAATCTGAAGCATCCGTTGTTAGTGTCTGCCTAGCTGGGGGTAATATGAATGGCTGTCCCTTGTTTTGGTGACAAGCCTTTGCCCACCATTGAAACTCCTGTTGCAGGCAGGGAATGAGAGTAAGAGTTTCCAGGCTGTGGCAATGTTGAGTCCAAACACTTTTTAGGCACCTTATATGCAGTCTTGCATATGGAATTAGTAGGGTGCAGGATGCCATGAAGCCCAAAGCCTGCAGAATTTTTCTTGCAGATAACTGGACCTTTGTTGCCAACATTTTGAATAGGTAGTCAGTTGCCTTTGTTGGTCTGGCGTGAGATAAGCCATCTGGGCAGTTGTATTTAAGCTTGCACCCAGGAATAGTATCTCTTGAGAGGGTACAAGTTTTGATTTCTTTTCGCTGACGGTGTACCCTAGGCATGTTAGAAGTATTTTCACAAACGCCAGATGCTGTAGAAGAATGTCCTTGTTCTCTGCTTGAATTAGACAGTTATCCAAGTAAGGATATATTTGTACTCCTGTCTGCAGAATGAAATTACTGGTGCCAGGCACTTTGTAAAGACCCTGGGCGCAGTAGATAAGCCAAAGGGCAGTGCAGAGAATTGGTAATGCATTGAGCCAGCCTTGAATCTGAGGCATCTTCTGCATACTTGTCTGATTGGGACATGCAGGTATTCCTCTTTTAGGTCTAAAGTCACAAGCCAAACGTTCTTGCCCAGCATGGGCAGAAGCTGCTGCAAAGTCAACATCTTGAATTTTGGTATATCCAGGAATGTGTTCAGAATAGATAGGTCCAGCACTGGCCTCCAGGCCTTGTCCTTTCTGGGTACCAAGAACAGTCTAGTAAAATCCTTGTCCCTGCTCTTGCTCTAGTACTTGTTGAATGGCCCCCATTGTCCATGAGGGATGAGACTTGTTTTTGTGCCTCTGCCCATTAATTTTCTGGCAGATCTGGCCAGCCGTTTTCCTTTGGCAGAGTATGGAAATGGAACTTGTAGCCTTGTGACAATATTTAGAACCCACTTGTCCTGGGTTATAATGTGACAATTTTGAGAATAAAGTACTAATTTTCCACCTAAGGGTGCTGCCAGTAGATAAGTGCTTGGTGCAGGCAGGGGGAAGTCATTGGGACTGTTTCCTGTATGGTTGTGATTTGTCTTCTCCAACTTTGGAGGTAGAAGCACCCCATTGCTTTGACCTGTATGAACCATGCACCTGGGATCTGCCTCTAGGGCGTCTAGATCTGACCCTTTGAGATCCATCTGACACAAGAAAGGACCAATTCTTTGTTGGCCAGTGTCTACTAAACCTAGATGGCTGTACTTGTAAGAAATCTTTCACCATTTGAATAGATTTAGCTTTATCCTCCATTTTCTTTAACACCTCTTCTGCCTTAACACCAAAGTATCATGCTGTAAAGGTGCATCTAATAATTTAACCGACATGATTAGGCAGATTTTGCTCCTTTAACCAAGCATGCCTCCTAATTACAGAGCCCGTAACTGCGGCCCTGCAGGAGGCCTCCAAAGAATCAAAACCACATTGCAAAGTATGCTTTCCAACCTGTTCAGCTGCATGCAATAAATCCTGCATATACTTGTTTTCTGCACATTGAGTTTAACAACATTTACTGTTTAAGCAATGCCATGACATGTTGCTGATATTTGAGCATATGAAACGGATGGTTTAAGGCCCATATAGCCAAGGTTGCAGATGTGTATACCTCTTTTCCCCGTCTATCCAGTGCCCTAGAATCTCTGTCAGAGGGGGTAGGGTTTTTTGCAGCGGAAGCCTTAACTCCTTTGGGACCCTGAGAAATAGTTTCTGGGTCTGCAGCAGGATTTTTAAAAAGGAATTTATGTGAATCAGGAATCCTGTAATATCTGTCAGGCTTAACAGGAGCTGGAGGGTAAGGAGTCAGGGGTAAGACTAGACTCCGAAAACACATCTACAATGTCTAACACCGGTGGAATGGCTAGAGGGCTGTGATAAGGTAGAAAAGGAAATCCCTGAGCCTCTTTTTAGATTCTGAAAAATCTTGGCTCTCCCAGTGGAAATGCTCCCTCATGGTATGCAAGGTTTCACCAAAAGAGTAGTCCTCTGGAAGAGAAGCTGAAGGTATAGATTCTTCAGCATCAGAATCCTCATGGGGGGGAAGAAAATATTCCTGATAAGAGGAATCAGAAGAAATGGAAACCTGATCTGAAGATTCATAGTCAGTCTCTTGCTTAGGCCTCTCATCAGGAGGGGGATGGGAACCCCTGATCAAGGTAATCAAGTCTTCGGCCATTTTGAGCATCTGTTTTTTGGGCATAGAGGCCTGACCATGTGGCTCTTGAGTTTGTTTCTTTGCTTTAGAAGGTGCTTTTGTCTTTGCCTTTGAAGCTGAAGTCGGTTTAATGTAAAGATGTTTAGGTCTGAAGAGACCCTCAGAAGCCGGTGCCTGCCCAGCGGCTCCGGACCCATCTGAAGGAAAAGTATCCGAGGCTCCAATACCTTGAGTTTACAGCGCCATGGCCGACTCCAAGTTGGAGTCGGTAGCGGCCTGCGACTCTAAAGTAGCGGGCATCAGGGGCTACGAAAACGCCTAACTGGCGACTGGCTTAGGAGAAGCTTCGTCGGTTTTGGGCATCGGTTGTCTCGTTCCTCTTCTTTGCGCTTTTTATGAACTCCAGTAGTCCGATGGCTATCAGACGACATTTCTGGATAATTAAACCGGCATCCAAAATAGTTTAAAGCAAAATCATACAGACGCTTAATAGTGCGTTGGTTAAATATAGCACAAAACCGACAACCAGAAACGTTGTGATCAGGGCCTAGGCAAGGAATACAGTAAGAATGAAAATCCTTATGAGGTATTTGCTTTCCACAAGAAATACAATTATTTACTTTTTCTGACATCGGTCTGTAGCAAGAAAAAAGTTTCCCCAACGGGGTACTTAGCTTTATTAAAGACTTCGGATCTGAAACTCGAACACGAAAATCTCAGGAATCTGCCGACCGGCACTTGCAAACTGCTTCTGCTTTGGGCACCGCGCGGCAAGAAAGACTGAAGAAAATGGTGTCAGCTGCTTCTTTTATACCCCTGACGACCTGACATCAGGAAAGGGGCGATAGCAGCCAACGCAGGACCCAGGACTTTGGAATTCAGGCCGACTGAGGGCAACCTGCCAGCAGGATTACCCAAATGTAATGACTGCAACAGTGAAACACGAAGAACATCTGTACTATGTTTGTGTTTCACTGTTGCAGTCATCACGTTTGGGTTGACTCCCAAAACTAAGGAAGGGTGGAGGTAGTTATGAAGCATTTGGGCTGGCAATCAGGCCCTGTAAGACTGCTGTGGCAAATCCAGCTCTGGATTTAGAAAATATAGGCAAGTGGTAGTGCTTGGTGAAAGTGTGTAACACAGCTCCAGGTTGCAGCTTCTAGGATGTCCCTGGTAAGGACTCCCCTGAGAAATGCTGTAGAGGTAGATGTATTCCTAGTGGAATGAGTTCTGATCCCCTGTGGGGTGGGTTTCCCATGGTGCTTCTAGCAAAAATGGATGCAGTGTGCTATCCATTTGGAAATGGTTTGCTTTGAAATGGCCTTGCCCTCTCTGCCCCTGCAGCAAAGCTGACTAGCAGCTGGTCAGATTTTCACAGGTTTAGTCTTGTCCAGATAGAACCTAAGCTGCCTGTCCACGTCCAGGGAATGCAGGATCCTTTCCCCTTTATTCTGAGGATTAGGAAAAAAGGTTGGCAAATGAATGGACTGGTTTAAAGACACACTAGACACCACCTTGGGCATAAAGGATGGGTTAAGTCCCGAGGGAAACCCTGTCTGCATGGAAGATAATGAAGACTTCCACTGCCATAAGGGCCTGCAATTCAGACACTCTTCTTGCTGAAGCGATGGCTAGAAGTAAAGCTGTTTTCCATGAGAGGAATTTTAACTCTGCTGTGGCCGCAGGTTCAAAGGGCGGAAGTGTGAGCATTTCTAATACAAAGTTAAGATCCGAGGCTGGAGTGGGAGCTCTAATGGGGGGGGGAGGGTATTAAATTTTTGGCTCCTCAGGAACTATTTTACCAGAGGATGAGAGAAGAGGGGTGGCTCAGTATTATGAGCTGAGATGGCAGAGGCATGGATCTAAATTGAAGAAAAGGATAGGCCTTTGTGGAGCATTTCTGTTAAGTAATCAACTATATGATGCAAGTTGGGCACAGTCGTGCCCATTCCCCGAGACTGACTACAGGAAAAGTATCTTTTCCATTTTTCCCCGAATAGGATTTTCTAGTACTAGGCCTCCTTGCCTCAAGAATGACATCCAGCACCTGCTTACTGAGGTCTGCTGGTGTTGAATTCAGGGGATTAGCCAGGCTGCAAGGTTCAGGGTCTGTAGCTGAGGGTGCAGAATCTGGCCTACCTGCTGAGACAGCAGGAAAGGGAGCCTGAAGCAGGTGCCATGGTTGTAGCACTGTCATACTGCGCAAAAGAGGGTACCAGTGCTGGCGTGGCCAATCTGGCACAATCAGGATTGTCCTTGGCATGTCCGGTTTGATTTTTAGTAGAACTTTCGAGAGAAGTGGCAGAGGGGGAAAAGGCACAGACAGTGGCTTTTCCAGGTGAAGGACAGGGCACCCACTTTTCAAGCTTGGCTGTTGGGAGTTCTGGTGCAATATTTGCTCAATTGATAGCTCTGAGGGAAAGCAAAGAGGTCCAACTCTGGTGCCCCCCACCTGTTCCTCAAAAGCTTGAATATTTTGGGTTCTAGTTTTCACTTGTGTGGATACATGAGATTTCTGCTCGTCTGCCAGTGAATTTAGTTTGCCTGGCAGGAATTGAGCTTGTAACTGCATTTGGTTGCTCAAGGCTGTGTTCCACAGAGCCATGGCTAGTCTGCAGAGTGGGGAGGAATGGGATCCCCCCTACTTGTTTATGTACCACATAACTGTGGTGTTGTCTGTCTTTACCAATAGTTGTTCTAAGGCCCTTGAAGGCTGTCCGAGCATTCTGCACAGCTAACATTTCTTTTTGATTGATATGCAGGTGCATTTGCTTTGAGTTCCATTTAACCTGAATGCACTGCCCTGCCATGTGAGACCCCCATGCATAGTCTGATGTGTTTGTTAGGGTTTGGGCGGCAGGGGGTAGAATGAAAGGGAATCCCTTGTTATGGTTGCAGGCCTCTGCCCAAAGGAACTCTGTCCTTAGGCAAGGAATGATAGGAATCATGGTTTCCAGGTCCAGAGAATGTTGACACCTGAGACTTTAGGTACCATTGAAGTTTCCTCATATGCAGTCTTGCATATGGAATAAGCTGAATGCAAGAGGCCATGAACCCTAGGGCTTGCAGTATTTTCTTGCAGATAGCCGGGTTTTGGTGGCCAGTAGATTGAAATAGCTTGTCAAATAAATTTGTATCTCTGGAGTTAGGAATGCCATATGGGAAGTTGTGGTCGAGCTTGCTCCCAGGAATACAATCTGTTGGCTGGGTACCAGTTGTGATTTCTTTTAGTTGATGGTGTAAACACCAGTGAAGTGAGAAGTCTCTCTACAAATTCCAGGTCCTGAAGTAGCAATTCCTGACTGTCCGCAGAATCAGGCAATCATCCAGGTATGGGTAAATTTGAATTCCTCTCTGCCTGCAATATGCAATGGATGGAACTAGGCACTTTGTGAATACCCTGGGTGCAGCAGATAAGCCAAAGGGAAGTGCAGGGAACTGACAGTGCACAGAGCCTGCTCTGAAGCGTAGGTATTTTCTGCAAGATTCCCTTATGGGAATGTGCAGATAAGCTTCCTTCAAATCTAAGGTTGCAAGCCAGGAGTCCATGGCTAACATAGGAAGCAGCTGTTGGAGCATTAACATTTTGAATTTTGGAACCACCACAAAGGAGTTGAGAACAGACAGATCCAGGATAGGACGCCAAGAGTTTTCTTTTTTGGAGTGAAAACTTGTCCCCTTTGTTCTGCTGGAACAGGTTGAATAGCCTTGATACTGAGAAAATAAAGTACTTGCTTTTGGGCCTCCGCCCACTGGTTTGGGGGGAGTTATGACCATACACTTACAGCTGGGAGTGAGTGGAAGTGGAATCTGTATCCTAAGGAAACAATGTTTAAAACCAATTTGTCTTGGGTAATACATTCCCAGTTTTTTGCATGCAGGGTGAGTTTTCCTCCTAAAGGTGCAAGTACTTGAGCAAGGCTTGGTGGAGTTAAGGATAAGTCATTGTGCAAGTTTACCATAGGGGGTGGCTTACTACTATGTTTTGGACGTGGGAGCACACCACTGCTTAGATCTGTGCATAACCTGAGACTGAAGCCTTGGGGGTCTACTGCTCCTGGGTTTGGACTGAGAAGGACTGGAAAGGACCAGTTCTTTGAAGGCCAATGCCTACTGAATCCAAGTGGTTGTAAGAAATCTTTAACAGTTTTCACAGATTTAGCTTTCTCCTTCATCCTTAACTTCTGCTTTATTGCCAAATAGGTGCTCTTGGTTTAAGGGTGCATCCAGTAATTTTGCTTTGACATGATCTGGCAAGATTTGTTCCTTAAGCCAAGCATGCCTTCTAAGAACAGACCCAGTGACAGCAGCCCTACAAGATGCTTCTAAAGCATCAAAACCACACTGAAAAGTATCTTTACCAACTTGGTCAGCAGAATGGATTAACTCTTGTAAATCTTTGTGTTCTGCACAGTCAGAAATCATCATTTTCTGTTTCATTAGCCCCATAATATGTGGCTGATACTTTAACATATGAAACTGGCAATTTAAAGCCCTAATGGCCAGAGTAGCAGGTGTATACCATTCTTACCCCATCTGTCTGAAGCCCTAGAATCCCTGTCAGAAGGGGTAATATTCTTGGCAGTAGCAGCCTTAATGCCTTTTGGTCCTTGGGAAATGGTTTCTGGATCCGCAGTAGGATTCTTGAAAAGGAATTTGAGAGAGTCAGGTACTCTACAGTACCTGTCAGGTTTCCTGGGAGCTGGAGGCAAAGTATCCGGGGTAAGGCTGGATTCCAAGAAAACATCATCTACAATCTCCAGAACAGGAGGGATAGCTAGAGGCCTTTGCTGAGGCAGGTTTAAAAATTCTGTGAATCTTTTTGGACTGAGCATAGTCCTGGCTTTCCCAGCAGATATGCTCCCTAAAAGGATATGCAGGGTTTCACTAAAGAAAAATCTTCTGGAAGGGAAGCAGAGGGAATGAAATCCTCTGCATCAGTCTCCTCATAGGCAGATAAGGGTATGTCCAGAATCAGAAGGAAAATCAGTTCTAGGTCTCCGAGGGGGAAGGCTGGCTTCTCCTAATTAAGGTAACAAGGTCTTCAGCCATTCTAATAATTTGTTTTTGAGGCCTATGGGTCCTGAGAATATGCTTTGGTCGTCGGATTCCTAGGCGCAGTGCGAACTCGAGGCCTGAGAAATTCAGTATTTTTGGCTTGAAACAAAGTCATCGGTTTAATATGAAAATCGGTAGGCCTAAATACACCGTCAGAAGCCAGTGCCTGCACAGCGGCTCCAAACAATCCAAGGTAGCGACATCCGCAGGTTCCAAGCATCTTGGGGCATGCTGGACTCCGAATGGGTCTCGGTAGAGGCCTGCAAATCTGTAGAAGTGGGTATCAGGGGCTGCAAAAGCGCCTCACTGAGTAGTGGCGGACTGGCAACTAGCTTAATGGTAGCGTCGTTGGCAGTTTTGGACCTATGCAGTCTGTCGCTGTATTTATCTTTACGTTTTTTTGGAAGATTGGTAGTCGGATGGCTTACCGATACCATTTTGGAGTACGGAGATCGAGAGCAAAAGAATTTAGCTACAAAAATTGCCCGATGACAGACAGTTCGGGTGTTGAACAAGGCACAAAACTGACAGCGAGGTACGTTGTGGTCTGGGCCTAAACAGGTGACGCAGTAAGAATGAAAATCTCTATGAGGTATTTGCTTTCCACAGGCAAGACAATTTTTTCTGACATTGGTTAGAGCAAGAAAAAAGGATCCCCAACGGGGTACTTATCTTTTAGAAGACTTCAGGTCTGAAACTCAAAAATGAAAATTTCAAGAGTCTGCCAACCGGCACTTGCGAACTGTTTCTGCTTCGGGCACCGCACGGCAAGAAAGACTGATGTAATGGTGTCGGCTGCATGTTTTATACCCCTGATGACCTGACGTCACGGAAGAAGTGACGGCATCCAATGCAGAAATCCCAAGACTCTGGTATTCAGACCGGCTGAGGGCTACCTGTAGGCAGATGACCCAAATGTGATGACTGCAACAGTGAAACATGAAGTACAATTGTGTACACTTAACATAAATGTAGATGTTAGAGTATATTCACTGTTGCAGTCATTACATTTGGGTAATCTGCTGGCAGGTTGCCCTCAGTCGGCCTGAATTCCGAAGTCTTGGGTCCTGCGTCAGTTGCTGTCTCCTCTTCCATGACGTCAGTGGTATAAAACAAGCAGCAGACGCCATTTTCTTTAGTTTTTCTTGCACCAAATGTCAGGTGCTCCCCAAAAGGTAGAAAATATATACATACGTATATATATATATATATATATATATATATATATATATATATATACACACACACACATACATGCATCAATATAAACTTAACCTAGAGAAGGAAAGATGATGATGTTGTTTGTCTTTCAGCTTTTACCAGTAAGGGGTCACCACAGCGGAACTCCGGTCCGCTAATGATTGGCAGTAGATTTTTATGAAACGCCGAGGTGCCAGCTCGACACCCAGCCTTCAACGAAGGCACGCCCATTTACGCACGCATGTCTTTCGAACGCTACCTAACTGCGGGGGGGACATGCAGACTCCACACAGAAGGCACTCTCAAGCCCAGCAGACAATTGAACGGGAGAACCTCTTGCTGTGAGGTGACAACGCTACCGCCGTACCACCGCGGCAGAAGATAGAGAAGGAAAGAAACTCCAGAATGAAAGGGGGATGGCGGGCGGGTAACCTGGACTACAACAGTGAATACACTCTAACATCTACATTTATGGTAAGTGTACACAACTGTACTATGTTCTTCATGTTTCACTGTCGCAGTCATTACATTTGGGTAGAATCCCAAAGCTATGGTTGGGAAGCTGGAGCTAAACAGCATTAGGTGCGGCTATAAGGCCCTGCAGAACTGCAGTGGCAAAGCTTGCCCTGGACTTAGAGTAGAGAGGCAAATGATAATGCTTTGTAAAGGTGTGAACAGAACTCCAAGTAGCAGCCTCTAGAATGTCTTTGGTTGGAACTCCTCTGAGAAAGACTGCTGAGGTAGCTGCAGCTCTAGTGGAATAAGACCCAATGCCCTTGGGCACAGGTTTACCATGGTGTAAGTAGCAGAAACGAATGCAGTGGCTTATCCACTTTGAAATAGTCTGCTTTGAAACAGCCTTTCCTTCTGATCCTGCAGCATATGTCACTAGTAACTGCTGAGTTTTTCTTAGAGCTTTAGTCCTGCTCAAGTAGAATCTTAGCTGTCTGTGTCCGTTCAAGGAATGCAGAATTCTCCCCCCCCCCCTGTTCTGCTGATTTGGATAAAAGGTTGGCAGATGAATAGTTTGGTTAAGAGCCACACTGGAAACCACCTTAGGCATAAACGTTGGATTTGTCCTCAGGCACCCTGTCTGGGTAAAATATGATAAAAGGCTCCATAGCCTTGAGGGCCTGTAGCTCTGAAACTCTTCTTGCTGAAGTAATTGCTAACAACAGAGCTGTTTTCCATGATAAGAATTTTATATCAGCAGTAGCAGCTGGTTCAAATGGAGATTGGGTGAGCTTTTCCAACACATAACTGAGGTCCCATGCAGGTATTGGTGATCTTCTATGAGGCCTTAAATGTTTGGCTCCTCTAAGATACTGCTTTAGTAAAGGATGAGAAAAGATTGGCGGCTCTGTATTATATAATGAGCCGAAATGACAGAGGCATGGATTTTAACTGATGAGAAAGATAAGCCTTTGTGAAGCATCTCAGTCAAGTATTGTAATATCTGAGGAATATTTGGTTCTGCTGTATCAGTTCCTTGTGCTTGATTCCAAGCACACAATCGCTTCCATTTATCAGCATAAGATTTTCTAGTACTAGACCTTCTGATTCCAAAATGACATCCATTACAGCTTTACTGAGAGGTGGTGTTTGTATAACTACATGATCAGCCATGCTGCCAGGTCCAATGTCTGGAGTTGATTGAGCAGGATCTGATTGTTTTGCTGGGACAGTAGTTGAGGTCTGAGGTAAAGTTCGAGTTGGGTATTGAGACAAGTTCCTTAGGATCGGGTACCAGTATTGGCGGGGCCAGTCCAAGGCAATTAGTATCATCTTTGGTTTCTCTTGTCTGACTTTTAGGAGGACCTTGGGAAGAAGAGGCAGTGGAGGAAAGGCGTAAACTGATAGGTTTTTCCAACTAAAGGATAGGGCGTCCACTTTCCATGCTCGTCTGTGATAAGGCCTTGTGCAGAATCTTTTCAATTGATAATTTTGAGGGGAGGCAAATAGATCTATGTCTGGGCTCCCCCATTTCTTTGTTATGCTGAGGACTTGTGGATCTAGTTTCCACTCGTGAGGATCCATAAGGTTTCTGCTTAAATCGTCTGCCAGAGTATTTTGCTTTCCTGGCAGGAATTGAGTTTGAAGATGTATTTGCTAAGTCAAAGCTGTGTCCCACAGTGTCATGGCTAAACTGCAAAGGGTTATGAGTGCGTGCCCCCCTGCTTGTTTATATACCACATGACCGTGGTTGTTGTCCGTCTTTATCAGTAGTTGTCCTGGATGAAGTAAGTCCTTGAAGGCTGTCAGGCCATTTTAAACAGCTAGCATCTCTTTCTGGTTGATATGTAGATGCATGTGTTTTGGGGTCCATATGCCCTAAATGCATCTTGCCACCATGTGGGCCTCCCAGGCATAATCTGATGCGTCTGTTAAGGTTTGGCTGGCAGGGGGTAGAGTGAAGGGCCGTCCCATGTTTTGGTGACACGCCTTTGCCCACCATAGAAACTCCTGTTGTAGGCAGGGAATGAGAGGAATCATTGTTTCCAGACTGTGACAATGTTGACTCCATAAACTTTTTACGTACCATTTAAGTTTCCTCCTATGCAGTCTTGCATATGGAATCACTATGTTGCAGGATGTTATGAAGCCCAAAGCCTGCAGAATTTGTCTCGCAGATAACTGGGTTTTTGCTGCCATCAGTTTGAAGTAAGTAGTCAGTCACCTTTGCTTGTCTGGCGGGAGGTAAGCCATCTGGGCAGTTGTATTCAAGCTTGCACCCTGAAATGTTATCTTTTGAGAGGGTACCAGTTGTGATGTCTTTTTGTTTATTGTGTACCCCAGGCATGTTAGAAGCCTTTGCACAAACGCCAGGTGTTGAAGAATGTCCTTGTTCTCTGCTTGAATGAGAGAGTCATCCAAGTTAAGGATATATTTGAATACTTCTGTCTGCAAAATGCAATTACTGGTGCCAGGCACTTTGTAAAGACCCTGGGCGCAGTAGATAAGCCAAAGGGCAGTGCACTGAATTGGTAATGCATTAAGCCAGCCTTGAATCGGAGGCATCTTCTGCACGACTGCCTTATTGGGACATGCAGGTAGGCCTCTTTTAGGTCTAATGTCACCAGCCAAGCATTCTTGCCCAGCATGGGCAGAAGCTGGTGTAAAGTCAGCATTCTGAATTTTGGAATGTCCTGGTACGTGTTCAAAATCGATAAATCCAGTATTGGCCGCCAGGCCTTGTCCTTTCTGGGTACCAAGAACAGTCTTGAGTAAAACCCTTGTCCTTTTTCCTGTTCTGGTACTGGCGGAATGGCCCCCATATCCATGAGGGACGCAACCTGTTTCTGTGCCTCTGCCCATTGATTCTTTGGCAGATCTGGCCAACAGTTTGCCATTGGCAGAGTATGGAAATGGAATCTGTATCCCTGTGATACTATGTTCAGCACCCACTTGTCCTGGGTTAACTACCACCAATTTTGAGCGAAAAGTGCCAATTTTCCCCCTAAGGGTGCTGCCAAAAGGTAAGTGTTTGGTGAAGGCAGAGGGAAGTCATTGGGACTGTTTTTTGTAGGTTTGCGCTTTATCTCCTCCAGATTTGGAGGTCGAAGCACCCCATTGCTTTGATTTGTATGAATCTTGTGCCTGGTATCTGGAATTCTTACAGCGTCTGGATTTGACCCTTTCTGACACAGGAAAGGTCCAATTTTTTGTAGGCCACTGTCTACTGAATCTTGGTGGCTGCACTTGTAAGAAGTCTTACAGTTTGCATAGACTTAGCTTTGTCTTCCACTTTCTTTAAAACCTTGTCTGCCTTAATACCAGAGTATCATGCTGTAAAGGTGCATCTAGTAATTTAGCTTTAACATGATCAGGCAAAGTTTGTTCCTTTAGCCAGGCATGCCTCCTAATCACAGATCCAGTAACTGTGGCCCTGCACGAGGCCTCTAAAGAATCAAAACCACATTGCAAAGTATGCTTTCCAACCTGTTCAGCTGCATGCAATAATTCCTGCAATTCTTTATTTTCTGCACATTCAGAAATCAACACAATTTTCTGTTTAAGTAACAAAGTAACCAGCACACCAGGGGGTAAAATCTCTGTGGTAATAAATGCAAAAATAACTAAATTAGCAACTATTCCATGGAGTTACCATGCCACACAAACAGTAGCCAAGAATAGCAGCAAAAACCAGTCCATTAAGAACAGCAGCGAAAAGCAGCAGCAGATGTCAAGTCAGGCAATAAAACAGTGCTGGTACAATATAAAAACTCAGGCTTATTGTATACAAACGGTAAGCGCTTTCACTTAGGAGCTTCTTCAGACCAAAAGATTCAACTGAGCAGAGAACCACATTAAATACAAAAAGAACCCACCCCAATCAATTATGTAAATGAACAAAATTAAAGGTACAACCCAACATAACTACAACTATACCATTCTAACTAGTAAAAGTCTAACTAATATAAATAAAAATACTTAAATATACAAAAATATATATATGAACATGGCTATAAAAATATCTACATGATGCCAATATATAAAAACAATAAAAAAGGAGTATTATTTATGTAACCTTCTATTCAGGGCGGGTTTAATGGAAAGCCTCTCATTTAACCCTCTACCTCTATCTGCCTGTAAAATGATAATCCAATTCATCTCTCTGTACTCAGTGTGGCTTCTATCACCCCCCTAGGACTGGAATCCACAGCCTCAATTACCCTAAACCTAAATGTATGTTGAATTCCTTGTTCTATCACATGTTTAGTGCATTATTGGATGTTTCCTTCCTAATATTATATAGATGTTCCCTCATTCTGTATCGTAGAGGTCTATTAGTTTTTCCTACGTAGAAAGCCCTTCATAAATCACACACAGCTAAACAAACATGGGGAGTCATACAATTATGGGTCCCTCTAAACCTAAACACCTTATTCAGGTCTGGGTGGCAAAATACCACATCAGTGTCAATATAGGGACAGAAATTACAAGCACCACATGGTTCCGTATACCCATCGTCAATCCATATTGAACTACTTTTCCTATTACATAACAACCTCTTTAGGTTCTTATGGTTCCGAAAACGAAATCTAGGAGCTTCACCCACTATATCACCAATATCATCATGTACTAGCAAAATGGGCCAATATTGTTGGAATAACTTTGTGACATATCCCGTGTCACTAGAATAAAAGGGGAATCTTGGTAACCCCAGTAGTATTAATATGTCCCTCTTCACTAAAACAAAGGTCCAAAATAAGGTTTATCTCTAGTCTCCCTTAACACTGTCAAATCTTCCCACTGTTTCTCCAATTCCTTTCGTGTGTATCCTCTATCCATAAGTTTTTTTTCAAGACTAAGCAATTCTGCATGGAATCCTGGACTCTGTAGGATTCATCCTGGAGGCCCTCATACCTTGTCCTCACACTAAGTTCTTAAAAATATAACCGGGATGCATACTTGATCTAAAAAGGAATGCGTTCCTATGGCAAGTTTTACGGAAAACGCCTGTATTAATCATCCCTCCATCAAGTTTTTCTACGTATACATCTAAATATTCTATACCATTATGTGAAAATTTATAGGTAAATTTCAAACATTCCAATAAACCATTCATAACTTCAAAAAAACTATTAAACTGAACTTGAGGTCCTCTTCACAAAATAAACAAATAGTCCACAAAACGCCTATAAAATAAAACATGTTCTTTAAACCCTATCAAGGGGAACAATAGATGATATTCCCATTGAGCAAGAAACATATTGGCGTAGCTATTGGCACATGAAGTGCCTACAGCTACGCCATGTTTCTGTAAGTATACTCATTCTCCAAACATGAACACATTAAGTACAACTTCTAGAAAGAAACATATCAAATCAACCTGTGTTGTTGAAAGTTGACTGTGTGTATGCAAGTACTTCTGAATAAACTGAATACCAAGTTCATTCGGTATCATGGTAAACAATGATTGCACATCTAGTGTAACAAAAGCCCCATTGTCAAGTTCTCTTATTCCTTTCAGACTATCATATAAATCTACTAAAAATTGTTTAGAGTCTCTCAATACAGTTGGATTCATATTGATCACAGGACGTAAATGTTTCTCTATGTATAAGGAAAGGGGTTCGGTAATCCAACCTCCTCCTGCAACAATAGGTCTCATGGGTGGACATTCAGAATGTTTGTGTACTTTCGGGAGGCCTTGAATAATAGGAATTAGCGGAAATTCAACATTCAAGAATTTATACATCTCAGATCAAAAGCCAGCTACCTTAATATCTACCAAATCATTCTTTACAGTATAAATAATCTCATGTACCTCATTAAGCAAGAGTTGATTATAGAAGGTGGCATCACAACATAGTTCGCATGGAACCCTCATCAAAAATCTTATCCATGACGACAATCAAACCTCCATTGTCAGCAGGACGTATAACAAGAGAACTATTGTTCTGTAGGGCTTGTAGGGCCTTCCTCTCTTTAAATGTAAGATTCTGTTTTAATCTATAATTCATATCACTTGTCCTCATCATAAAACCTATAAATCTCAGCTTCAGTCAATCTACAATATGCTTCAACCAGAGGATGATTAACTGGTGTAAAGTTACTAGGTTTCCTGAGGCCATTCACTGAGTGCAGCTCACTTTCAACAACACCTATATTATTGTGAAACATATAACGTAGCATGACGTCCCTGCAAAACATCAAGTCTAAAATCGTATCCTGAATAGTACTAGGACGAGTGGGTATAAAGTTCAAACCTTTACATAATACATTCTTCTCTTCTATTAAGAGATAGCTCGAGATGTTATGAATTAATGTGGTTTGGTCTTCCCTTACATTTTCTTTATAGTCTGGTTGGATGGTAAGTCCCCTGATAGCTTCCTCTTGAATCTGTTCCTGCTGGAAGACCTCCCTCTCCCCCCCTCCCCTGTCTGAACGAACGGGTAGTGGAAAAGGAAGTACGCCATGTCCATCACCATGCCCTGATGTATCATTGATGTATAAATTCTGTGTACCTGTAGTAATAGTTTTAGGTCTAACTACTATTTCATGCTCTCCCACATCTACCCTCCTCCCAAGTAAATTAGGAGTAGAGGGAGGAAGTAACGAGCTAGTAGTCCCTTGCCTGGCAGTATTATTACCAACCCTATTGACATCCAGACCTGTGCTCGAAGCAGCACCTTGTATATTTACATCAACAGTCCTTTCAAGTGGTACATTACCTAATTCATGTACATTAGACTCAAGTCTGCCTTCATTACTACAGACCCTGCTAACAGGGCACAGTCTCTCTATTCTGTTTAATGGAACCTCAACATTAGAGCCCTGTGATGTTTGCAAACCACATGAACTGTTGTATTAGACATTTCACCTGGTACAGCATTAATATTACTTGAAACATTCACATTATTACCATTATTAAACCTTGGGCGAGGCCACAAATACATGTCCTGCCCTAAAATCTGAAGTATCTCTTATAATTTTAGTCCGCTTCTGTTCTATCAACTTCCGTTCGAACACAGCGACACTGTCCAACAGTCTCTCAAATAGGGGAGTCAACACAGTAGAGCGATAATTAGAAAACAGTTCTGATTGTTTTTTCCGTAAAGACAGTTTAAGCTTTTCCTCTTCAGGTTTAAAAAATTCTATGAGAAGTCTCATATAATTAGCGCTTACCTCAAGATTGAGTTTTTGCCATCGTGTTAGCAACTCAGGATAATGAGAACCCTGGCTTGGCATATTAAATACACGCAACCCCCTGGGTACAATATTCCTATCGAGGCATGTCTCAAAATGTAAACGTTGCAATCGTAGGTGCTTGTAGCGGATGAAATCTCTTTCAAAAACATCCAAGCTGTTCTGAAGACTCTCTTGTCTGTCGCTCCAATAACGTCATCTCCAGTGGCACGGAATCCAAAACCCCATACATTCCCAATGTCTCTGGTTAAATATTGTTCAAATCTCACCAACAAGGGATTTGATTCAGATGTTTGTATCCCTCCAAAAAATACAGTCTCAGGATTATTATAAACGACGGTATTCACCTCTCCGTTTGGATTATAGTCCAACTCAATGTCCGTATGTTGTTCGTTGGTCATGTTCCCAATGGTAGCCAGTAAAAACAAAACGAAAACTATATAAAGTAAAGTAACCAGCACACCAGGGGGTAAAAACTCTGTGGTGATAAATACAAAAATAACTAAATTAGCAACTATTCCATGGAGTTACCATGCTACACAAGCAGTAGCCAAGAACAGCAGCAAAAACCAGTCCATTAAGAACAGCAGCAGCAGATGTCAATTCAGGCAAAAAAGCAGTGCTGGTATAATATAAAAACTCAGGTTTATTGTATACAAACGGTAAGCGCTTTCACTTAGGAGCTTCTTCAAACCAAAAGATCAACTGAGCAGAGAACCACATTAAATACAAAAAGAACCCACCCCAATCAATTATGCAAATGAACAAAATTAAAGGTACAACCCAACATAACTACAACTATACCATTCTAACTAGTAAAAGTCTAATATAAATAAAAATACTTAAATATACAAATATATATATATGAACATGTCTCAAAATATCTACATGATGCCAATATATAAAAACAATAAAAAAGGAGTATTATTTATGTAACCACCTTCTATTCAGGGCGGGTTTAATGGAAACCCTCTCATTTAACCCTCTACCTCTGCCTGTAAAATGATGATCCAATTCATCTCTCTGTACTCAGTGTAGCTTCTAATATCACCCCCCCAGGACTGGAATCCACAGCCTCAATTACCCTAAACCTAAATGTATGTTGAATTCCTTGTTCTATCACATGTTTAGATAGTGCATTACTGGATGTTTCTTTCCTAATATTATATAGATGTTCCCTCATTCTGTATCGTAGAGGTCTATTAGTTTTTCCTACGTAGAAAGCCCTACATAAATCACACACAGCTAAATAAACAACATGGGGAGTCATACAATTATGGGTCCCGCTAAACCTAAACTCCTTATTCAGGTCTGGGTGGCAAAATACCACATCTGTGTCACTATAGGGACAGAAATTACAAGCACCACATGGTTCCGTATACCCATAGTCAATCCATATTGAACTACTTTTCCTATTACATAACAACCTCTTTAGGTTCTTATGGTTCCGAAAACGAAATCTAGGTGCTTCACCCACTAGATCACCAATATCATCACGTACTAGCAAAATTAGCCAATATTGTTGGATTTTCTGTTTCAGCAATCCCATAACATGTTGTTGATACTTCAGCATATGAAACTGGCAGTTTAAGGCCCTAATTGCCAAGGCTGCAGATGTATAAACATTTTTTCCTTACCTATCCAGTGCCCTCGAATCTCTGTCAGAGGGGGTAGGATTTTTTGCTATTGAGGCCTTAACTCCCTTTGGACCCTGTGAAATAGTTTCAGGATCAGCAGCAGGGTTTCTAAATAAAAATCTGTGTGAGTCAGGGACTCTAATATCGGTCAGGCTTGCTGGGAGCTGGAGGTAAGGAGTCAGGAGTCAAGCTTGACTCCGAAAACACATCCACAATGTCTAAAACAGGGGCTATGGCTAAAGGCCTGTGCTGTGGGAGGAGGAGGAAATCCCTGAGCCTCTTTTTTGATTCTGAGAAATCTGGACTCTCACAGTGAAAATGCTCCCTCAAAGTATGCAAGGTTTCTCCAATGAATAATCCTCAGGAGGTGATGCAGATAGTATAGACTCCTCTGCATCAGAATCCTCATAGGGAGGAATAGATAATTCCTGATCAGAAGAGGAATCGGAAGAAATAGAAACCTGATCTGAAGATTCATAATCAGTGTCTTGCCTAGGCCTCTTATCTGGAGGGGGATGGGAACCCCTGATCAAGGTAATAAAGGTATTCAGCCATTTTGATCATCTGTTTTTTAGGCATAGAGGCCTGTGCACATGGCTCATGCAACGGTTTTCTTAGTTTTCTTAGTTGCTTTTGTCTTGTTTTGCAGCTGTCATCGGTTTAATATAAAAATGTTGAAGCCTGAATACACCTTCAGAAGCCGGTGCCTGCTCAGCGGCGCCAGACCCATCCGAGGGAGATATATCCGTGGGTCCAGTATCTCGCAGCATGCCCGACTCCACATGGGTGTCTGTAGGGGCCTGCGACTTGAAAGGAGTGAGTATCAGGGGCTGTGAAAGCACCTCACTGAGTACCGGCGAACCGACGACTGGCTTAGAAGCTTTGTTGGTTGTGGACCTCGACTGTCTCGGTCCTTTTTTTTGCGTTTATGTACTCCGGTAGTCGGATTGCTATCAAACGACATTTCTGGGTAGTTAAATCCGTTTCCAAAATACTTTGAGGCAAAACTATACAGACGCTTAATAGTGCGTTGGTTAAATCTAGCACAAAACCGACAGCCAGGCACATTGTGATCAGGGCCTAGGCAAGGAATACAGTATAAATGGAAATCCTTATGAGGTATTTGCTTCCCACAAGTAATACAATTATTAAATCTTTCTGACATCGGTATGGAGCAAGAAAAAAGTTTCCCCAACGGGGTACTTAGCTTTAGTGAAGACTTTGGTTCTGAAACTCAAACACGAATATTTCAGGAGTCGCCCGACTGGCACTTGCAAAATGCTTCTGCTTCGGGCACCGCGCGGCAAGAAAGACTAAAGAAAATGGCGTCTGCTGCTTGTTTTATACCCATGACATCATGGAAAAGGAGACCGCAACCGACGCAGGACTCAAGACTTTGGAATTCAGGCCGACTGAGGGCACCCTGCCAACAGATTACCCAAATGTAATGACTGCAACAGTGAAATACAAAGAACATCAGCGAGAGTGAAAGAATTTAGCGACAAAGATAGCCCGACGAATAGTTCGGGTGTTAATCAAGGCACAAAACCGACAGCGAGGAACATCGTGGTCTGAGCTTAAACAGGTGACACAGGAAGAATGAAAATCTCGGAGGTATTTGCTTTCCACAGGCAAGACAATTGTTAACTTTTTCTGACATCGGTTAGAGCAAGAAAAAAGGATCCCCAACGGGGTACTTAGCTTTAGAAGACTTCAGGGTTGAAACTCTAATAAAAATTTCAGATAGCGGCTGACCGGTACTTGCTAACTACGGCTGCTTTGGGGTCCTGCTCTGCAAGAAAAGCTGATGTAATGGCGTCGGCTGCATGTTTTATACCCCTGATGACCTGACATCATGGAAGATGCGAAAGCATCCGAAACAAATCCCAAGACTCTGGTTTTCGGCAGATTGCAGGCAGATAACCCAAGTGTGATGACTGCAACAGTGAAACACGAAGAAAGTACAGTTGTGTACACTTACCATAAATGTAGATGTTCGAGTGCATTCACTGTTGCAGTCACTACATTTGGGTTTTCTGCTTGCAGGGTGCCCTCAGACAGCCTGATTAACAAAGTCTTGGGTCCTGTGTCAGTTTGCGGTCCTTTCTTGCATTATGTCAGGTCGTCAGGGGTATAAAACATGCAGCCAACTCCATTACATCAGTTTTTCTTGCCCCAGATGTCAGGTTCCCCCCTAATGGGGAGCAAATAAAATTAAAAACAAAAATATACCTCTAACCAAAAGCAAATACACCAAAACAGCGTTTAAGCATAGTAAAAGAAGGTAGAGGTAAAGCCAGAGAAAAGTAGGGGTCTGGAGGGAGGGTAACCAGGACTACAACAGTGAATACACTAACATCTACATTTATGGTAAGTGTACACAACTGTACTATGCTCGTGTTTCACTGTTGCAGTCATTACATTTGGGTAGATTCCCAAAGCTATGGTTGGGAGGAGGAGTTTATATAGTATTAGGGCCAGCTATAAGGCCCTGCACGACAGCAGTGGCAAAGCCAGCTCTGGATTTAGAGAAAACTGGTAAATGGTAATGCTTGGTGAAGGTAAATACAGAACTCCAAGTAGCAGCTTCTAGGATGTCCCTGGTAGGGGCACCTCTGAGAAAGGCTGTAGAGGTAGATGCAGCCCTGGTTGAATGTGGTCTTATCCCCTGTGGGGTAGGTTTTCCATGGTGCTTATAGCAGAAATGAATGCAATGGTCTATCTACTTAGAAATGGTTTGCTTTGACATGGCCTTCCCCCTCTGCCCCTGCAGCAAATGCAACCAGCAGCTGTTCAGATTTCCTGAGAGGCTTAGTCCTGTCCAAGTAAAATCTAAGTTGTCTGTGCACGTCCAAGGAGTGCAGTATTCGTTCCCCTTTGTTCTGTGGATTTGAAAAGGTTGGCAAATGAATGGACTGATTAAGGGCCACACTGGATACCACCTCGGGCATAAAGGAGGGCTTGGTCCTGAGGGACACCCGGTCCGCATGAAAGATGATGAAAGGCTTCACTGCCATGACGGCCTGTAATTCAGACACCCTTTTTGCTGAAGTGATGGCTAGAAGAAAGGCTGTTTTCCAAGAAATGAATTTCAACTCTGCATTTGCAGCTGGCTTAAAGGGAGGTAGAGTGAGCTTTTCCAATACAAAGCTAAGGTCCCAGGGTGGAGTAGGGGCTCTCCTGGGTGGTCTTAAGTTTTTGGCCCCTCTGAGGAATTGCTTGAGCAGTGAATGAGAGAAGAGGGGTGGCTATGTATTATAATGAGCTGAAATGGCCTTGCCATGAATTTTAATGGAAGACAAGGAAAGGCCCGTGTGAAGCATCTTAGTTAAGTATTGAAGAATGTGTGGTAAACTGGGCACAGTTGTGTCCATCCATTGTGTTTGGCTCCAGGAACAGAACATTTTCCATTTTTCAGCATAGGATTTTCTAGTACTAGACCTCCTTGCCTCCGAATGACATCCATCACTTGCTTATTGAGGGATGGTAACAGAGATCATGTAATTAGCCAGGCTGCACGGTTCAGGGTTTGAAGCTGTGGGTGCAAAATCTGGCCCTCCTGCTGGGACAGCAGGGCTGGGGTCTGAGTGAGTTGCCATGGTTCTAGAAGTGACACTGCACAAGAGGGGGTACCCAGTGTTGGCGTGGCCAGTCTGGTGCAGTAAGTATTTGTCCTTGGTTTCTCCTGTTTGATCTTTAGTAGCACTTTGGAGAGGAGAGGCAGAGGGGGGAAGGCATAAACTGATAGGTTTTTCCAGGTGAAGGACAGGGCATCCACTTTACAAGCTTGCCTGTGGGGAGTCCTTGTGCAGAATCTGTCCAATTGGTAGTTCTGAGGGGTGGCAAACAGGTTTATCTCTGGGCTCCCCCATTTGTTTCTCAAAATGTTGAGCATCTTTGATTCAAGTTTCCACTTGGGTGGGTCCATGAGATTTCTGCTTAAGTCGTCTGCCAGTGTATTTAGCTTGCCTGGCAGGAATTGAGCTTGTAGGTTCAATTGGTAGCTCAAGGCTGTGTTCCACAGAGCCATGGCTAGTCTGCAGAGAGGGTATGAGTGGGTTCCTCCCTGCTCGTTTATGTACCACATAACAGTGGTGTTGTCCATCTTTACAATAATTTGTCCTGGAAAAATGTGGTGCATGAAGTCTGTCAGAGCATTCTGTACAGCTAACATTTCTTTTTGATTGACATGCAGAGGTGCATTTGACTCTGATTCTATTTGCCCTGAATGCACTGCCCTGCCAAGTGAGCCCCCTGTGCATAGTCTGATGAGTCTGTTAGGGTTTAGGCAGCAGGTGGTAGAGTGAATGGCAGTCCCTTGTTTTGGTGGCAGGCCTCTGCCCAACAAAGTAACTATCTTTAGACAAGGTATGATAGGAATCATTGATTCTAGGGTCCTGAGAATGCTGACACACATGCTTTTTAGATACCACTGTAGTTTCCTCATATGCAGTCTTGCATATGGAATTAGTAGAATGCAAGAGGCCATGAACCCCAGGGCTTGCAGTATTTTCCTTGCAGACAGCTGGGTCTTTGCGGCCAGTAGTATGAAGTAGGCTGTCAAATGAACTTGTTTCTCTGGCGTGATGTAGGCCATCTGGGAAGTTGTATTCAAGCTTGCTCCCAGGAATGCAATTTGTTGCCAGGGTAACAAGATGCAATTTCTTTTCGTTTATGGTGTACCCCAGGGAAGTTAGTAATTTCTTTACAAACACCAGATTTAATAGTATGTCCTGGCTTTCTGCCTGAATTAGACAATCGTCCAGGTATGGGTATATCTGAATATTTTTTTGCCTGCAAAATGCAATGACTGGAGCTAGGCACTTTGTGAATACCCTGGGCGAAGTAGATAAGCCAAAGGGCAGTGCAGAGAACTGATAGTGCATGTAGCCTGCTCTGAAGCGTAGGTATCTTCTGCAAGATTCCCTTATTGGGATGTGCAGGTAAGGCTTCCTTTAAATCCGATGTTGCCAACCAGGCATTTCTGCCTAGCATGGGAAGCAGCTGATGAAGAGTTAGCATTCTGAATTTTGGGATTACCAAAAAAGTGTTTAGGATAGACAGGTCCAGGATAGGACGCCAGTAATTGTCTTTTCTGGGTACCAGGAAAAGTCTCGAGTAGAAACCTTGCCCCCATTCTTCTTCTGGGACAGGTTGAATATAGCCCTGATGCTTAGGAGAGAGAACTTGCTTTTGAGCCTCTGTCCAATGATTTGGGGGTAGGTCTGGCCAACCATTTAGGGTTGGTAAGGTGTGGAAGTGGAATTTGTATCGGATTCTATTTGCCCTGAATGCAGCAGCCCTGCAAGATGCCTCTAATGAATCAAATCCAAATTTCCAACTTGTTCAGCAGAATGCATTAAATCCTGTATTTTTTTTTTATTTTCAGCACAGTCAGGAATCAACATCATTTTCTGTTTAAGCAATCCAGTAATAAAGTTTTAAAAAGTAATTGAGACAGTTTACCATAGGGGAGTTTTATTACTCCCAAATTTGGAAGTGGAGGCCCCCCACTGCTTAGTCCTGTGCGTCCCCTGGGACTGAAGCCTGGGTGCTCTGCTGGATATGGGTTTGGACTGAAGGTCTGGAAGAGGCAGGAAAGGTCCAATTATTAGAAGGGCAATGCCTACTAAATCTTGGAGGCTGTACTTGTAAAAAGTCTAACAGTTTGCATAGATTTAGCTTTTCCCTCCATCTTTTTAAGAACTTCTTCTGCCTTGTTGCCAAACAGGTTGCCCTGATTTAAGGGAGCATCCAGTAATTTCGCTTTAACATGATCTGGCAAGGATTGCTCCTTAAGCCAAGCATGCCTTCTACGTACCAGTTACCACAGCCCTGCAAGATGCCTCTAGTGAATCAAACCCACATTGCAATGTATGTTTACCAACTTGTTCAGCAGAATGCATTAAATCATGTAAATCCTCATTTTCAGCACAATCAGGAGTCAACATCATTTTCTGTTTAAGCAATCCAATAATATGCAGCTGATACTTTAACAATGAAACTGGCAATTCAAGGCCCCAATGGCCAAAGTTTCAGAAGTGTATACCTTCTTACCTCAATCTATCCAGCGGCCTGGAGTCTCTATCAGAGGGGTACGATTTTTGGCAGTAGTAGCTTTAATGCCCTTGGGTCCTTGTGAAATTGTTTCAGGATCCGAAGTAGGATTTTTGAAAAGGAACTTGTGAGAGTCAGGAACCCTGTAATATCAGGATTTCTGGAAGCAGGAGGTAGAGAGTCAGGGGCCATGCTAGATTCCAAAAGGCAACAATGTCCAGTACAGGAGGTATACCTAAAGGCCTGTGCTGGGGCAGGAGTAAGAAATCCCTAGGCCTCTTTTTAGAATCAGAGAAATCCTGACTTTCCCAACGAAAAAGCTCCCTGAGATTATGCAAGGTTTCACCAAAAGATAAATCCTCTGGGGGGCGGAGCAGAGGGAATAGAGTCCTCAGCATCAGAATCCTCATAGGTAGACAAGGGTAAATCCTGGTCATCAGAAGAAACAGAAATTTCAGAATCCCGATCAGAAGAATCAGAAGGAAAATCAGTTCTAGGTCTCAGAGGGAAAAGGCTGGCTTCCCCTAATTAGCGTAATAAGGTCTTCAGCCATTCTTTGTTTTTTTAAGCATATGGTCCTGACCAAGCAGTTTAGACGTCTGTTTTCTAGGCGTGGATAGAGTTTTAGGCCTTGAAGAAGATGGCGTTGGTTTGATATGCAAGTCAGTAGTCCTGAATACACCCTCAGAAGCTGGTGCCTGCACAGTGGCTCTGGACCTATCCAAGGTAGAGACATCTGCAGGTTCCATATTCTAAGTATCATCTCGTGGCATACCGGACTTCAAATGGGTCTCAGTAGAGGCCTGCGAATCTGAAGTAGCAGGTATCAGGGGCTACGAAAACACCTCACTGAGTACCGCCGAACTGGCGACTAGCTTAATGGAAGCGTAGTAGGCAGCTTTAGACCTATGTGGCATGTCTCTATCTTTACGTTTTTTCGCAAAGCTGGTAGTCGAATGGCTTACCAAAGCCATTTCTGGATAATTAACAGAGTACCGAAATAGTTTGATGCAAAAATGAACAAACGACGAACGTGGGTTGAATAAGGCATAAAACTGACAGCGAGGAACGTCGTGATCTGGGCCTAAGCAAGGAATGCAGTACGAATGAAAATCTTTAGGAGGTATTTGCTTTCCACAAGAAATGCAATTAACTTTTACTGACATCGGTTTTAGAGCAAAAAAAAAGGATCCCCGCTGAGGTACTTAGCTTTTTTGAAGACTTTGGTTCTGAAACTCGAAAAACAAAAATTTCAGGAGTCGGCCGACCGGCACTTGCTAACTGCTTCTGCTTCAGGCACCGCATGGCAAGAAAGACTGATATAATGGCATCGGCTACATGCTTTATACCCCTGACTACCTGACATCATGGAAGAGAGAGCAACAGTTGCAGGACCCAAGACTGATAATCAGGCCGGCTGAGAGCTACCTGCAAGCAGATAACCCAAATGTAAAGACTGCAACAGTGAAACGAAGAACATCTGAACTTAGATTAGAATTAGGAAACATTTGAAAAACTTTGCTTGGTACTACCCAAACTAGAAGGCACTTTATCATGTGGGTTTGAAGATTAATAGCTCTAAAAGCTAAGGAGGCAGACATATGCACCTTTTTGCCATTCCTGTCAAAAGCTCTGCTGTTCTTATAATTAATGGGATTGTAGCAAGGAAAAATTCTTACCTTTGTCAGAATCCAGAAAAATTACAGCAAGGAAAGCAGTGAGATTTTTGCAAACATACTTAATATTAGGAACTCTTAACGTGTCTAGCTTCTCGGAGACCACAGGTTGGAAATCTGGAGACAATGAAGCAGACTGACATCTTTCACTGCTCCTAAAACTGGAGCAATAGCAAGTATAACGGTATCAATGTTCAGCTCCTCACAGTATCTTTTTTTGGTGGTCAGAAACCCTCAAACTGCCAAATTGAACAAGTCTTTCATCTAACAGTAGTGTGCCTCAAGGAAATGTCTTCATTAGCGGAGTCCAAGGAGAGAGTCATCCACTTAAGATTCAAATCCAGTGGGTGAAGGAATTTGAGAAGCATAATCTAGCCCTTCTTGACCAGAATACAACAATCCTTTCTCAGAAGAGGAAACTACTTCTCTTTTAAAGAAGTAGATGTAGAGAAAGTTGAAGGTTGAAAAAACGGAAAGGACTGAATTGCTTTGAGAGAGACCTTGAACAAAACTGAACAAGTCCTCTTTGCTAGCTTTCAGACTAGAAGGGGTAGAAGGTGGAAAGTGTCTCGTTTTTCTGAGAATGGCTTCTAGGAGTGTACACCACTGGACCCAACCTCCACAACAGCTCTGCGTACCCTCTCGAGCTACCAGTTGGTGGATACCTCCACCTCACCTAAGATCAGTCTAATAGTCTGACCACCCCACTCAAATGTACAGTCTCATAGGACATGCAGGTATTCTTAAGTTCCAAAGGGGACGCGTAAGAGGGCCGAGGAGAACTGAGAGACCAGTCTGGGGGCTGTAAGGCAACTCAATGGAGTTGTCAACTCTAACAAAGACACAGGAAATCCGGTTATTGCTTGGCACTTCTCTCAAAGTTTTCCTTTTCTTCAACTGGGGGGAGGAGGTATGAACAGGAAGAGGATGCTGTCACAGCCTTAACAGCCAAGTATTAAAGGAATCTGTCTAACTCCGCCCTGAGGGAAATAAGCCTACTTCTGACAGTCTTGAGTAATGTCTAACAAACACTACAGGACTTTAAGTTGTGTACAGCCACCTAAGCAAAACAAGTAGGAATTTTTGTATAGCATCTATGCCTTTTCATGCTTCCCTTTTCCCAAACATACATAAGAATTTTCTACACAGAACGTAATACAAAATGTGAAAGGGTCACCTGCAGGGTACTCATCTGCTTGAGATCTTTGCAGTGACACTGAATGATCTTGATTAAGAGCTGAGATGCCGATAAGTCTGTAAAAGTGGACTAGTATCAAAAAAGTTCCAAGTTTAGGTATATCCAGATGTACAGTATGCAAGGAAAGAGCCTGAGTTTTGTAAACTGGCCAGACATATGAACATCCTGGTGTTAAGTCCCATTTGTAAGGAATAGACCAATAATGAGCTATGATCATCATCAACTGAGACTAGGAAGGGAAAATGTTGTGCAATGGAGTTATGGCCCTAAGGGGAAACAGCAACAGCAGCAAAAAATAGAAGTTATGTTCTTACCATAACGTTCCATGTTAGTTGTCTTCTTCTCGCCGCCTTCTTGCTGGATGGGTTCGGAGCCGACCTCGGCTCCGACTCGGCCACTCTAAAAGCTCGAGAGTTGGTTCCACCGGCTCGAGGCTCCCCTTATATCCCACAATGCTAGGCGAGAGTTACCTCAGATCTCGTTTGTAAGCTAACCCCAGCTTATAATAGTAACAGAATCACTCTAAAACAGAGTCCACCTCTAATAACAGGAAGAAAGAAGGGTGACCTACATCCTGATCCAGGAAATATGCACAACAGCATATGCCTAAGAAAGAGGTGGTAGAAAGAGAGGTCACGATCACAACTCCTCTAGGTCTGTCCAGGCCAGGGGGAAGGAGGGTGGGACGCGAGAAGAAGACAACTAACATGGAACGTTATGGTAAGAACATAACTTCTATATGTTAAGTTGTCTATCTCGCCTTCATTCTTGCTGGATGGGACCGCGTCCCTAGCACCTTGTCCCGGGTGGCCTAACGGAACAAACTCCTGAGAACAGTGGAACCAAAATTAGCTCTATGCCTAGAAGCTAAATCCAACTTATAATGAGAAATAAAAGTGTGAGGAGTAGCCCAAGTAGCCGCTGCACAAATGGTGTCAATAGGCAGTCTGTCTTGGAAGGCTAAAGAAGTAGCCAAAGCTCTGGTGGAATGGGCTTTAGGTTTATTAGGCAATTTTTGTTGTCTAATTTCATATACCAGGGAAATCAAAGATGTTAGCCATCTGGATAATGATACCTTTGAAACTGAAAGTCCCTTTCTGCTTTCCTCGATAGGAGACAAACAGCTGATCAGATTTTCTGAATTGTTTTGTTCTATCCAAGTAGTACCTCAATTGACGAACATCCAGGCAGTGTAATTTTTGTCCAGACCTATTGGAATACTCTGGAAAAAAGACAGGGAGGTCAATGCTTTGGTTTAGATTTGATGTCGAGACCACCTTAGGCAAAAAGGACGGGTTAGTTCGTAAGGATACTCTGTCCTTATGAAACAAAAGATAAGGAGGACGACAACTGAGTGCTTGAAGCTCTGAAACTCTTCTAGCTGATGTAATAGCTACCAGAAAGAGTTTTCCATGATAACAATTTCAAGGAACAGGAAGCTGCAGGTTCGAAAGGGGGAAGAATCAAAGAAGCAAGAACTAAATTTAGGTCCCAAGGAGAAGGAGGATTTCTTATAGGAGGTCTGAGAAGAAAAACTCCTTTCAAAAAGGCTTTGCAGAGTTTGTGGGACATTAGGGCAGATTCAGAAATACCCACATGAAAGTTAGAAATAGCTGCCAATTGAACTTTAAGTGTAGAGGGAGATGAACCTGCATGGAAGAGTTCAGCTAGAAAATCAAGGACTAGTTGGATGGAAGCGGTGAAAGGATCTATGTCCTTTCCTTGTGCCCAATATGAGAAGCGTTTCCACTTACTCAAATAAATCTTTCGAGTGGAAGATTTATGGGAAGCTATCAATATATCTCTAACAGAGTGAGATAATTGAGGAAGCCTGGCTAAGGTTGGAACTGGAGGAACCAAGCAGTGAGGTTCAGAGAGGAGGGAGCGATGAAACTGACCCGACTGATGGATCAAAAGATCTGGAACTAGGTCCAGATTCCACGGTCGCTCAAAGAGAAAACGATGTAGAAAGGGGAACCACACTTGTCGAGGCCAGTAAGGAGCAATGAGGATCAATGAGGCCTTCTGAGCGATAGCTTTCTGAATTACTTGAGAGATCAGTGGGAAAGGAGGAAATGCATACAGAAGTCCCCGGGCCAAACTTGGACTAGAGCGCCTCTGCTGGGTTGGCCTGGTAAAGGAATAGAGTGAAATATTCTCTGCACTTGCTGCTTTGGGGAGTAGCAAAAAGAGCGCAGCAAGGCTGACCCCACTTGAGAAAAATTTCTCTCACTACAGAGTCTTTCAGAGACCACTCGTGAGGCATGAGAATAGCTCTGCTCAACTTGTCCGCAATATGATTGGACTTCCGGGATGTGCGTTGCTATCAGAAAACGCTGAGAAGAAATCGCCCATTGCCACAGTCTGAGTGCTTCTCGACACAGGGGTATGATCTGGTTCCGCCTTGTTTGTTGATGTACCACACTACAGACATATTGTCTGTCTGGATTGCAATTGTTCCCAAGGGAAGAGAGTCTTGAAGGGCTTGCAACGCTAAAAGCACTGCTCTCATCTCCAGAACATTTATGTGCAAGTGGCATTCGTTTGGTTGCCATGAGCCCTGGACTGTCCTGCCCTGATAATGCCCCCCCCACCCGATCAGGGAGGCATCCGTTGTCAGTGTAGCAACTGGAGGAGGTGGAACAAAAGGTCTTCCGACAGGAGATGGGGAAGACATCCACCACATGAGATGCTTTTTGCACGCTTGCGTGATCACAATGGTGTGAGACATTGGAAGTTCCTGGTATGACCATTGAGTAAAAAGCATCCACTGAAGGATCCGCATGTGGTATCTGGCTAATGGAAGGAGAGGTATGGCCGCTGCCATAATTCCCAACACCTTTAGAACTAACCTGGCTTTGATTCTGTTGTTGTTGAGAAGGAGTGATACCAATTTGTGAATGTCTGATATCCTTTGATGTGTTAGCCTTGCAGACATGTTTATAGTATCTAGATTTGCCTATGTAGGTAATAGTACAAGGCGACAAAACAGACTTTTCGCAATTTATTGAAATACCCAGTTTTGACAAACGCGAAAAGTATAATCTCTGGCCATCAGAAGGAGATGCTTGGTGGGAGCTGTGAGGAGCCAGTCGTCCAAATATGGAAACACCTGGAATCCTTGTCGTCTCAAGTGAGAAGCTACCACTGCCATGCATTTGGTAAACACCGGGGCAGTGGTGAGACCAAAGGGCAGGGCCCTGAACTGAAAATGACTGGTTCCCAGCCTGAAGCGGAGGAATCTTCTGGAGCGTCTGTTCATTTTATGTGATAGTACGCATCCCGAAGGTCTATAGAGCACATCCAGTTTCCATTGCCCAAAGGGAAGGATGGATTGCAGCGTGACCATCCAAATCTTGTTTTCTTGACTGATTTGTTCAAGACACTGAGATCCAATATCGGTCTCCAGTCCCCTGTTTTCTTTGGAACTAAAAGAACCTTGAGTAGATTCCGGATCCTTGTTGGTCTGCTGGCACTGGCTGAATTGCTCTTTTTGCAAGCAGTTTTGAAATTTCCAAAGCTGCTAGATCCCTTTGAGCGGGTGGAACATCTGGAAGGGATTTTTTTGACTGACTTGGAAAGCGAAGAAAGGGGATAGAATAGCCTTCGGAAATGATGGACTGTACCCATTTGTCTTGAGTCAGGGATAGCCAGGCTTCTGGGTACAGTGACAATCTTCCCCCGACTGCCTCCGAAGATGGGCAGTCGGGCAACACCTCAGGGATGCTGAAAGGGCTTGTCAGGGAAGGCTTCCCGATTGCCTTGGTTCTGCGGACCCCCCCTGCCCCTAGGGCGACGTCTACCATTGTTATTCCCACCTCTGCCTTTGGTAGGAAAACGACTCTGTGCATCAGGCGAAGTCCCTTGAGATTGTTTACGGTGCATCAGGCGAAGTCCCTTGAGATTGTTTACGGAAGCACATCTTTCCACCCTTCTGGCCTTTGGGGTAAGGCTTGGAAGGAGTCGAAAAACGGACTCCGACGGCAGAAAGGGTCTTGCCATCAGTCTCGCACCTAGTCAGGGTTTCTTTCACTTGAGGACCAAAGAGAGATGATCCATCAAAAGGGGAGTTCGTGAAAGACGTCTTGAAAGGGTCCGCAAAATTGCATAGCCGCATCCAGGCATGCCTACGTAAGGCCACACCTGTCCCTGCGGCTCTGCTCGCTCCATCAGCCGCGTAAGAAAGGAGGCGCATGGAGGAGTTGGATATGGAATTAAGGGTAGCCAGCTGCGTGTTCATCTTGTCTTGGAAACCCGCAGCTGTAGGATCCTTTAACATTTCACTCGCTTCCTTGATCAAGTCCCTT
The DNA here is from genome assembly GCF_019279795.1 of Protopterus annectens. Lineage (NCBI taxonomy): Eukaryota > Metazoa > Chordata > Ceratodontiformes > Protopteridae > Protopterus > Protopterus annectens. The sequence continues at coordinate 1,215,300,375 of NC_056727.1, forward strand.
TGAAGACGAAAGTGAAATGGCACAGGTAGTTCAGCAACGCATGGTAAATGTCGCTGAGGAGAACATCCGCTTCCACCTATCCATGGACCTAGATTCCTTGTTAGGTGGATGGACAGGTACTGAAGGATCAGCCAGTTCCTTCTTTGTGGCAGCAGCTACCACCATAGCATCCACAGAAACTCCTTTTGTTAAAATTGCTTGTCTGCTGGAGCTGTGATGAACTTAGAGGGTCTCCTGGGAGTGGGGTCCACTGAATCAGGAGCCGCCCATGCCTTCTTAGCAACCACCTGCATGAGGGGTCAGGAGGGGACACCCAGGAGGTGGAAGGACGAGAGCCAACGCCTCAAGATACACAGATTCGTCCTCCAAGGGTTGAGGGCTGGCCAATTTCCCTCTGTTTCAGGATCTCCAGAATGTCTGCAAATGAGACATCTTCAGAAGGGGAACGGGGAACCCTCAGAATCATCCAAATCTGTGTCTGACGTGATGGACTCAGGTGAGTCAATGTGTTTCCTCTTACACTTCCTCTTCCGAGGGGGCTCTTCTGCCAAATCAGGAGAGGCCTCGGAAGAGGATGAAATCCCACAGGGGTTCCTGAGGAGCTGGCTCTCTGCGGTCCGGGATGAGGGAGTGAGTCGACTTAGCCTGAGGCACCATAGAGGGAGGGGCGGACGGAGCCGACTGTGGAGTAGAGCCAGGCTCTAACACACTCCGCATGACCTCGAATGCACCCTTGTCAGGCAGAGCCAGAGGTTCCCGCTCCGAGAAGCTAAGAACCCCCCTCGGCACCGACAGTGATGGCTCCGAGGCCGATGTCGGAGCCGAACTCACCAGCGCCGAAGCTCCGAGAGGGAGAGGGGGGTCGGACAAGGGTCCGATGCCACTCACCCCATTCGTAGCCGACGAGGGAAGTCCGGCGCCGAGATTCTTCCAAAGAAGAAAACGGAGCCGACGACGGAGCCGAAGACAATTGTATCGGCTCTGACGTAATCACAGTCTCGGTTCCGACACGGCCCGGCTCCGAACTCAAAAGAGTCGAAGGAGGAATATGTTGATGGACCGGGGCAGGCATCGACTGATGAGTCGGGCTCTGAAGCATCTGGGCCAGTGCCTCGGACTTAAGTAGTCGACTCACTACCCTCTGAAGGTCATGATCCGACAGCCTCGATGACCTAGAAGAGTGAGACCTTTGGCTCTGTTCAGACAGAAGGGGAGATCCTGGAGCCGAATGAACGGAGCCAAGAGATGGTGACCTGGACCTCTTCCTAGTTGTCGGCTCCGAAGGTCTGGTCGGAGCCGACACGGGAACTTCTATAACCTCGGCTCCGGCCAGAGCCGAGGGAGCCACAGAAACTGTGGACTGAGACTTATCGGCTCCAGCCGGAGCCGATGAAGGCAAAGGTTGAGAAACCTTAGGTCTCGGCTCAGTAGCCGGAGCCGAAGACCTAGATGCCTTAGAGGGCTTCCCTGTTGAAACAGACAGGGAATCCTCTGGCTTGAGTAAGCCTCTAAGAATTAATTTATTCTTTCTTTCCTGCAGGACCCTGGGGCTGAAGCCATGGCACACAGCACAGGAGTCCTGCAGGTGCAAAGGCCCCAGACAATAGACACAAGAAGTGTGAGCGTCTGTCAGACATTTTCTGACAGCACGCATCACACTTCTTGAATCCGAAGACCTTTGCTTCTTTAGACATTTTTGTCTGACAGGTGTACACAAACACGCACACAAACACACAAGTTATACCCTGTCAGGTTAACACAATAAAATTAGTAGTAATACTAGTAATTTAAAACTACAATAAACTACAATAAACACACACACTCCACTAGGGAAGGGAAGGCCTATAGGCCCAAGGGAAGAACCAAAGGTTCTTGGGGAAAGAAACGGAAATTTTTTTGGGTAGGGAATAAAAGTTTTCTAACCTACACTAACTAAGTAAAAATATTAACTTAAAGGGGTTTTTAAAGACTAATTTTCACAAGAAAATAGTACTCACCAGGAACCGGTAGAAACAACCAACCTCGAAGCTGTAGCGGCAAACGAGATCTGAGGTAACTCTCGCCTAGCATTGTGGGATATAGGGAGCCTCGAGCGGTGGAACCAACTCTCGAGCTTTTAGAGTGGCCGAGTCGGAGCCGAGGTCGGCTCCGAACCCATCCAGCAAGAATGAAGGCGAGATAGACAACTTAACATCTGCAGTTTTCACTAAAAAAACATAGAAAATGGAAAGATCTAACCAGCAAATGTCACTTTCCTAAAGATTGGGGGGGGGGGGGTAAACTAAAAAGTACAGTTTTGTACCTACCATAAATGTAGATGTTCGAAGATCCACATTGCTGCAGTCCTTACACTTGGGTAGTCCGCTGTCCTCGGTCGGCCCGAATATCAAAGTATTAGGCTGACGTCGGTCAAGGCGCTTAAGACTGACATCAGGACGTCAGGGTACAAATGCGCATGACCGACGTCATATCCTCAGTCTTTTCTTGCCCCAGATGTCAGAAGACCCTAAAAAGAAAGGTCAAAACCAAAAGACAGCAAAAAACAACCAACCACCCTTGCACTAATCATATGTACAATATATACAATATCCATAATATTCACAACCCAAACCACACAACCGCCTCTATCTACAGAGGGGAAGGAGGGAGGGTAAATTGGACTGCAGCAATGTGGATCTTCGAACATCTACATTTATGGTAGGTACAAAACTGTACTATGTTCTTCATCTCACATTGCTGCAGTCCTTACACTTGGGTAGAATCCCAAAGCAGAGGTAAGGGAGGATGGCAAAACTATAAAGCAGTAGGAGCTGCCAAAATGCCCTGTAAAATTGCAGTGGCAAAACCAGCCCTAGATTTAGAGTAAAGTGGAAGGTGGTAACGCTTAGAGAAAGTATGCACTGAACTCCAAGTAGCTGCCTCCAAAATATCTTTAGTTGCCACCCCCTTAAAAAAGCTGTAGAAGTGGCAGTAGCCCTAGTGGAATGAGGCCGAATCCCAGCTGGAATCTCCTTACCATGATGGGAATAACAGAAAGCAATACAAAACCCAATCCACTTAGAAATAGTTTGTTTTGACACAGGCTTGCCCTGAGAACCCAAAGCAAATGAAACAAATAACTGCTGAGACTGCCTGAACCCTTTAGTTCTGCTCAAATAATATCGCAACTGCCTGTGTATATCCAAAGTGTGCAAAATCTTTTCCCCTTTATTTTGGGGTTTGCATAAAAAGTAGGCAAATGAATAGTTTGGTTTAAAGCCACACTAGAAACCACTTTAGGCATAAAGGAAGGATTAGTACGCAAAGATACCCTATCCTTATGGAAAATTAAGAAAGGCTCAACCGCCATAAGGGCCTGTAATTCAGAAACCCTTCTCGCAGAGGTAATGGCCAACAAAAAAGCAGTCTTCCATGATAAATATTTCAACTCGGCAGTAGCTGCAGGCTCAAAAGGTTGTAGAGTAAGTTTCTCCAACACAAAATTGAGATCCCAAGCAGGAGTAGGAGCTCTACGTGGGGGTCTTATATTCTTTGCCCCTCTAAGGAATTGCTTAAACAAAGGATGAGAAAACAATGGTGGGTCACAGTCATAGTGAGCAGAAATTGCTGCAGCATGAACCTTAATAGAAGAGAAGGACAAACCTTTGTCCAGTAACTCAGTAAGATATTGAAGAGCCACACTTAAATTAGGCTTAGAAACATCAAATTCCTTTGCTGTACTCCAAAATAAAAATCTCTTCCATTTATCTGCGTACACTTTCCTTGTACGAGGCCTTCTGGCCTCCAAAATAACATTCAAAACTTGCTGTGGAAGCGGAAATCCTCCAGGGTTTAAAACAGAATATGCCAGGCTGTTAGGTGAAGAGAGTGAAGTTTGACTGAGTAAATGACTGTTCTCCTGAGACAGCAGGTGTGGAATCGAAGGCAAAGGCCATGGAGGCTCCCGTACCAGACTTCTCAGTAATGGGTACCAGTGCTGTCGAGGCCAATCTGGAGCTATTAAAATCATCTTTGGCTTGTCCTGTCTGACCTTCAGGAGTACCTTTGGGAGGAGAGGCAGAGGTGGAAAGGCATACACATGAAGATTGCTCCAATTGAATGAAAGAGCATCCACTTTCCAAGCTGTGGGATGAAACCTTTTTGTGCAAAACTTTGGCAGCTTGTAGTTTAGTGGAGAAGCGAACAGATCTATGTCTGGAGTTCCCCATAACACTGTCAATTTCTGAAATACACGAGGATCCAATTTCCACTCGTGGGGATCCATAATTTGTCTGCTCAACACATCTGCTAAGGAGTTCTGTGCTCCCGGCAGAAACCTTGCCTGAAGATTTAGCTGTAAACTGAGAGCAGTCTCCCACAAAATCATTGCTTGTCTGCATAGAGGATAAGAATGTGTTCCCCTTGCTTGTTGATGTACCACATGACAGTTGTGTTGTCTGTTAGAACCAACACCTGCCCTGGAAGAAGTAAATCCTTGAAAGCTATTAATGCAAATTGGACTGCTAACATCTCCTTCAAGTTGATATGTAGATGTTGAAGTCTGGCAGGCCACGTGTCTTGTACCCACTTTCCATTTAGATGAGCTCCCCAAGCTTTGTCTGAGGCATCTGTCGTTAGAATCTGACTCGCCTCTGGCCGGGTCACAGAGAGTCCCTTGTTTAGGTGACATTCCTGAGCCCACCACAAAAATTCCTTTTGAATGCAAGGTATTATCTGAATGACAGTGTCCATATCTTGGCAGTGCTGTGTCCATACATTTTGAGATAACATTGTAGCTTCCTCATATGCAGTTTGGCATTGGGAAGCACCAGAATACAAGATGCCATGAACCCCAAGGCTTGAAGGACTGTCCTTGCAGTCAGCCTGGACTGATGAGACAATTGATGGAAGTAAAGAGAAAGATTCTTTTGTTTGTCCGGGGTCAAAAGGCCATCTGGGATGCTGTATTCAGTCTCACACCCAGAAAGCACATGTCCTGAGAGGGTACTAGACTGGACTTTATTTCGCTCACAGAATACCCCAGGCATCTTAGCACTGCTATCACATATTGTAAATGATGAAGAAGTTCGTCCTTCCTTGGGCCAGAATCAGGCAATCGTCCAAATAAGGATAGATCTGTATTCCTCTTAGCCTGAAGAAAGCTATCACTGGAGCCAGAACCTTCGTGAACACTCTGGGCGCAGTAGATAAGCCAAAGGGCAATGCAGAGAACTGATAATGAGAAGTCCCAGCTCGAAAACGCAGATACTTCCTGCAACTTAGCCTGATAGGAACATGAAGGTAAGCCTCCTTGAGATCCAGAGTCACCATCCAGTGATCTTTGCCCAGCAGAGGTAAAAGCTGTTGTAACGTCAACATTTTGAACTTGGGAATGTCCAGATAAGTGTTGAGGATAGATAAATCCAAAATTGGTCTCCACGTGTTCCCCTTCTTTGGTACTAGGAACAGGCGAGAATAAAATCCTAGGCCCACTTCTGGCAGAGGGACCGGTTGTATGGCCCCTATTTGAAGCAGCAGAGAAATTTGTCTGTGAGCCTCTAGTCTTTGCTGAGGAGGAATGTCCGGCATGCCTTTGAAAGGAGGCAAGGTATGGAAATAAAGCCTGTAACCTTGGTGTATGATGTCCAATACCCATCTGTCTTGGGTAATCAAACTCCAATTTTCCTTGAAGAGTGCCAACCTTCCTCCCAAAAGGTGCTGCCAGGCAAGAAGGATCTGGGCAGCCGAAAAGGTAGGTCATTGGGCCTGTTTACGAAAGGACTGGCCCCTGACCTCACCCGAAGATTGTGCAGGTGAACTCCCTGTTCTAGGTCTGTAGGAGCTCTGAGCTCTGCCCCTACCATGTCTAGATCTACCCCTAGACTGTGAATCATAAGAAGGGTACGTCCACCCCTTAGCAGGCCAATTCCTACTAAACTTCGGAGGCTGAACTAGCAAAAAATCTTTAACAGCCTGCATAGACTTAGCCTTGTCTTCCATTTTCTTCAAGACTGACTCCACAGGTGAACCAAACAACACATCAGACTGTAAAGGAGCATCCAAAATCCTTGTCTTAACATGGTCAGATAAATTCTGATCCCTCAGCCAGGCGTGCCTGCGAAGAACTGACCCAGTGGCAGCCACCCTAGACGAGGCCTGTACAGCATCAAAACCACATTGTAAAGAATGCTTACCCACCTGTTCAGAGACATGTACCAAATCTTGTAATTCTTTATACTCAATGCCTTCCGCCAGAGCATCTACCTTAGACTTCAATTGAGAAAGAAGATAGTTTTGATATTTCAACATGTGAAACTGGCAATTCAAAGCCCTCATAGCTAAGGTGGAAGAAGTATAGACTTTCTTTCCCCATCTATCCAAAGCTCTGGCCTCTTTATCTGGAGGAACCGGATTTTTTACAACAGAGGCCTTGACACCCTTAGGTCCCTGACTAACAGTTTCTGGGTCCGCCCTAGGACTCAAAGATATTTATGAGCCTCAGGCACCCTGTAATACCTATCCGGTTTAACAGGAGCAGGAGGCAAAGAATCAGGATTAAGTGAAGCCTCTGCAAACACATCTTCCACAAAATCCAGAACAGGTGGAATAGCCAAAGGCCTATGCTGGGGTAAAAGCAAAAATTCCCTAAGCCTTTTCCTGGAATCAGAGAAGTCCTGACCTTCCCACTTAAAATGCTCCCTCATGGAATGAAGAGTCTCTGAAAAAGAAAAATCCTCTGGAGGAGAAGCAGAAGGAGTTGAATCATCTGCATCAGAATCAGAATAAGGAGAGTACTCCTGCAAGTCTTCAGCCGAAGACTCTGAAACATCCGAAGCCTGCTCAAAACTCCCCAACTCTGGTTCTACCCTAGGCCTCTTATCAGGAGGGGGCAAAGAACCTCTAATCAAAGTAATTAAATCTTCTGCCATTTTAAGCATGTGCTTCCTGGGCACAGATCCTGATGAACTAGGAGTGACACCAACAGAAGCTAAACCTGGCCTGCCTCTGGGAGAAGCCTTGGAAACAGAAGGAGAGGGCCTAACCATCCTAGGAAGGGAGGGGAGTACAGTAACCTGAGAAGCCCCTTCAGCCTGACCTGCCTCTTGAGAGGCCACATCCTGCAATATCAAAGTCTCCCCCTGGGACTCCAGAGAAGCCTCCGGCGGAACCACCGGTTCCACTGACGCCTCTAAAGAACCGGCGTCCGGTACAGACGACTCTTCCTGCCTGGGTTTGGCTGCTTTGTCTTTGCGCTTCTTCGAAGAAGCGGGCGTCGGAGCATCCGACGGCATTTTATAATTGCACCGCTTCCCGAAGACCAACCTGGCACAATCTAACCCTCGCTTAATAGTGCGCTTATTGAACCTAGCACAAAAGCGACACCCAACAACGTCGTGCTCAGGCCCCAAACAAGGAATACACAAAGTATGATAATCCCTATGCGGTATCTGCTTCCCACAAGAAATACAGTTATTCACTTTTTCTGACATCCGGTAAACCACTGAGGCAAGAAAAACTAAAATATTCCCCAACGGGTACTTAGCCAACTTTGACTCGGTCTGAAACTCCGAATTTCAAAATTTTCTAACGGCACTTGCAACGCTGCTTCTGCATCGGACCATGCGGCAAAAAAGACTGAGGATATGACGTCGGTCATGCGCATTTGTACCCTGACGTCCTGATGTCAGTCTTAAGCGCCTTGACCGACGTCAGCCTAATACTTTGATATTCGGGCCGACCGAGGACAGCGGACTACCCAAGTGTAAGGACTGCAGCAATGTGAGATGAAGAACATCAGCAATGTTCCACAAAAGAAATGAACTAGAGCTTTACACTGTAAAATGTGTGCACCCTCCTCTTGTGATCAAGCTGAAATTTTTTCTGAAGTGTGAAAGTTTTCCTTCTAGCACATATACTAAGTGGGAAGGATGCTACAAGTCAATATTAGGAGGAGCTTTATTGATTAAGCGAAGAATTGCTTCCTCTGTCCTGTGGTCCTCCTCAGTTTCTACTCAAAAGCCATACTTCTAGGTTTAGTCTATACCACATAATATAGTTTCTGCAAAAGATTAGACTCGGTCAGCCCCATCTGGAAAAAAAAAAAACAGGCAGACTTCATCACCATAAAACTGAACTGGGAGAAGTACAATTCTGTTAGGAATTTACCATAAGTGTAGATGGTGTGTATCCACTTTTGCAGTTGTGACTTTTGGGATATATGCTTGCGGAGAGCATGACTGGTTGTCCTTGTGTCCACAGCTCCAACTTCCTGCACCCCTGCCCTCTGTTGCTGTCCTGTTCCCACTATGCAAGGATATGGGTCATATGAAATGCACTGGCTGATGTTACATTTAGGTAGTACAGTTGTGAAAGTAAACCTATTATAACAGATGATGTTCGAATGATCACTGCTGCAGTCGCCTAAGCTATATGGATTATATCCTGCATAAAATTTAACAGCAATTCAGCTTCCAAAACTTCAGGGCACCTTCCATATGCCCAAACTGTCAGCTCAAGCCAAGATGATTAAAAATACAGGCGTGGGCACCAAGCCCTTCGAGCTTTTTTCACAACTGAGAGAGGGAGGTTGAGCCCAGAGAATTGCTAGGAACAATAAAATGGCCACACCCTGGCACAGAAAACACATCAAACAACAAGGGGGTGAGGGGTGGAGAGAGGGAGAGGCTACTGCAGCAGTGATCATTCCAACATCAACTGTTATGGCAAATTTATTAACTCCAACCACGTTCTTCATACTGGTCAATGATGCAGATGCCCAAACTATGCGAGTAAGATTTCTATAGCTTACAACAGCTTGGAGGTGGAAGAAGGGTCCAGGAGCCCCTAGAGAATGGTCCTTGGAAAGCTTGATCTACACCTAAAGTAATCTAGCTTGTAGTGGTTTGCAAAAGTATGCAGAGAGGACCAAGTTGCTGCTTCAAGAACTCTTCTAGAGTCCAACCCTTTAAAAAAGCCAGAGATGGAGCCGAGGTCCTAGTAGAATGTGCCCCGACCCTGCCGGGAACAGTTTTATTGTGGTGGGAATAAGAAAAGATAACAGTCTGGGGAAAAAAATGGAAATAGTCTGCTTTGACATAGGTTGCCTCCTCTTACCTTCACAAGACAAACTGATTGGAAGTTCTGAAAGATTTTATTCTGTCAAGATAGTACCAGTGTTGTCTGTAGATATCCAAGAAGTATCACAGGGTTCAGGAAAGAATACACAGTAACAAAAAGTTTGGCTTAAAGTAAATTTGGATAACACTTTAGGTATAAAAGAATAGAATAGCTGTGTAAAATCTTACCATAACTACAGATGTCCTTCTCTTCCATGTTGCAGTATTCTTGTTTTCCTCCTCAGGTGACTCGAACGTCAGCTCCTATACAAAAGCTTCAGCTTGGCTGTTGCAGCTGCATGGGATGTCACATGTAGGGCCATAAACCAGGATCCTTAAATGTGACGTCTGCACGCAAAGACCTCAGAACTTGAAAGCCCAGCAGGAGAGGATGCCAGTGTATAGGGCCATAGGGTCCTTGTGTAGTTTTCAAAGGTTCCCAGTGCAAGTATAGGGTACCAGGAGGCTAGGGGTATGCTGTACTGGATAAAGAAAAGAACATCTATGGTTATGGTAAGATTTTACACTATTCCATGTCCTTCTATTCCTATGTTGCAGTATTCTTGTGGGAAGAGTACCACAGCTTAGTTGGAAGGAAGGGTGGCAGAACAAGAGGCTGATTCTAAGAATCCCTGTAGGACTGCCCTGGCAAATCCTGCCCGTGCTCTGGAAACATTGTCTAGTTTGTAGTGTTTGGTGAAGGTGTGTATGGTGGACCATGTAGCTGCTTCCATAATGGAAGCAGTGTCCAGACCTTTGATGAAGGCTTTGGAGGCTGCCATTGCTCTGGTGAAGTGATCTTTGACTCCTAGTGGTCGTTTTTGCCATGGTGAGAGTAACAGATGCAAACGGCTATTCTGATCCAACAAGCGATGGAGACCGCCTTCCCCATGGCCTTGGGCTGGTATGAAATAAAGAGTTGAGTGGGTTTCCTAATTAATTAGAAGTTATGTACTCACCATAACGTTCCATCTGAGTAGGTGACTTCATTCGGATGCAACCTGTGGGTATCGGATCCGACCTCGGATCCGAGCCGGCAATTCAAAAGCTTAGGCTCCGAGCTCCTAGCTCCTCCCTCTTACCCATAATCCCCTGCCAAGCCCTGACTGACCTCAGATTGAGTTTGCCTCAAAATACTGACAACAGTACACTAAAACAGCATAAATACTCGCTCTAAAAAGGTCAGGGGGATGGAGGATGTTGCATCCGAATGAAGTCACCTACTCAGATGGAACGTTATGGTGAGTACATAACTTCTAAATCTGAAGTAGGCAGACTTCATTCGTCTGCAACCTGTGGGACAGAGTCCCTAGCTACCTGAATCTTGGGCGGCCGTCATGGAAGGATGTTCCGGAGCACCGCTGAGCCAAAGGATGCTCTTCCTTCTAGAAACAACATCCACCTTGTAATGAGAAATAAAAGTATGAGGCGAGGCCCAAGTAGCTGCCGCGCAGATATCATCCAATGATACACGGACTTAAAGGCTGACATGGAAATTGCCCTAGTAGAATGAGCCGTAACCCTCTGAGGAGCAGGTCTGCCTGAAGTGTCATATGCCTGCAGAATACAATTAGCAATCCATTTAGATAGAGTGACTTTAGATACTGCTTTACCCATAGCAAATTTAGCAAAGGAGACGAACAGCTGATCTGATTTCCTGTGGCCAGCTGTTCTGTTAATATAAAAACGTAATTGTCTATGAACATCCAAGGAATGCAATTTGTATTCTCCTTTGTTTGAGTACTTGGGAAAAACACCGTAAATTGATTGACTGGTTAATATTGGATTCAGAAGAGACCTTCGGAAGAAAGGATGGATTGGTCCTGAGGCACACCCTATCAGGGAAGAAAGAAAGGTAAGGCGGTTTGACACACAGAGCCTGAAGCTCAGACACTCTTCTGGCTGAAGTGATAGCTACCAGGAAAGCAGTCTTCCAGGAAAGGTACTTTAAATCAGGAGAAGCTGCAGGCTCAAGGGAGGAGCAGTAAGGGCCTGCAGGACTAAAGACAAGTCCCAAGGCGGTACAACCTCCTTGACTGGAGGCCTTAACAAAAAAACTCCTTTGAGAAAAGTTTTGCATAATTTCCGTCATAAGGGGAGCTGTGTCATGACCAATGTGATAATGCGAGATAGCTGCCAATTGTACCTTAATCGTGGAAGAACTAGCCCCTTGATGAAAGAGGTCTGTTAGAATATCCAGCACGCTGACATAGGTGCGAGAAAGGATCTAAAGTTCTCTGCCCTGCCCATAGAGAATCTCTTCCATTTACTCCGATAAACCTGCCTGGTGGAAGGTTTATGAGCAGCCACTAAAATGGCCTTGACCGGTGATGAGATACCGGGAGTCCTAATTAAGGTTGGAACTGGAGCAGCCAAGCTGTCAACTTCAGGGTCCGGAGATTGGGAACTGACATTCCCAGAGGGTGAGATATGAGATCCGAATTGGATCCAGAATCCATGGTGGATTGATTTTGTGAGACCATACGAGGGGAACCAAGGTTGTCGAGGCCAGAATGGGGCAATGAGAATCATTCTGCTCCCCAAACTGTTGGCTTTCTGCAGAAGCCTCTGCATCAGAGGAAGTGGAGGGTAGGCATAAAGGAGACCGGGAGGCCAAGCATGCACCAGAGCATCCTCGAACTCCCTGGTGGGGAAGCAGAGCGAAGAAATTGTCGCATTTGGCGTTTGAGGGAGAGGCAAAAGATCACAACAGGGTTGCCCCAAACGCAAAAATCTTCTTCGCTACTTGAGGATTGAGAGACCACTCGTGTGGAGAAAGGATAGTGCGACTGAGCTTGTCCGCAAGGATGTTGGACTTTCCCGGAATGTGCATTGCTACCAGAAAGCGTTTGGTGGAAATTGCCCATTCCCAGACTCTCATGGCCTCGACAAAGGGGTAAGACCTGGTTCCTCCCTGCTTGTTGATATACCAGACTACCGACATGTTGTCTGTCTGAATCGCAATAGTCCCTGAAGGAAGAACGTGGTGAAGTGCTTGCAACGCTAGGAGCACCGCCTCATTTCCAGGACATTTATATGCAATGACGTCTCTGTGGGATTCCACGTGCCTTGGACAATCTTTCCAGAATGCCCCCACCGAGGCAAGAAGCGTCCGTGGTCACTGTGGCTCGGGAAATGCAGCGCAAAAAGGTCTCCTGCCAGGGCTCGGAGAAAGAAGCCACCAAAGAAGGAGTCCCTGCACGCCTGCTGATCGCAATCGAGCGTTAGAGAAGAACAAAGAGGGGACCACTGAACTTGAAGGGTCCATTGAAGAACCCGCATGCGTAAACGGGCATGAATGAGAAGCGGAATAGCTGCCGCCATAGAACCTAGGGCCCTCAGGACCGAAGCTGCAGTTGGAGATGGTTGCAGGATCGCTGTCACATGACAGTTCAGGCTGGCAATACGGTCTGGGGTGAGGAAGGCTCGCATTGATCTGGTGTCTAGTCTTCCTCCTATGAAATCTATAACTTGTGTGGGGTTCAGAAAAGATTTCTCCCAGTTTATCGTGATGCCCAGCCTTGGTGCTAGTTGAAGAAAGTAATCCCTGGCTGAGCACAGAAGATGCCTTGATGACGCCGTCAGGAGCCAGTCATCCAGGTATGGAAAGACCTGTAATCCCTGGAGCCTCAGGTGGGCCGCTACCACCGCTAGCACCTTGGTGAACACCCTGGGGGCTGAGGTGAGACCAAAGGGGAGGACCCTGAACTGGTAATGACTGGCTCCCAGCCGGAAGCGAAGAAACCTCCTGGATCGTCTGTCCATCCGAATGTGGTAGTACGCATCCTTGAGGTCTATGGAGCACATCCAGTCGTTCTCCCTCAAGAGGGGAAGTATAGATTGCAGGGTGACCATCCGGAACTTTTGCTTGGTTACTGACAGGTTCAACTGGGAAAGGTCTAAGATTGGTCTTAAGTCCCCCGTCTTCTTTGGCACCAAAAAGAACCTGGAGTAAAACCCTAATCCGGTTTGATCTGGGGGGATGCGCTGGATGGCTCTTTTTTCTAGCAGCTGCTTGATTTCGATAGCTGCCGCCTCCCTTTGGTCGGGTGGAACATCTGGGAGGCTGCGAGATTTGGGAACCTTGAATAGGGGAATAGCATATCCTCTGGATATAACTCGAAGCACCCAACTGTCTGTTGTTATGGACTCCCAAGAAGTCAGGTGCATCGAACCGCCCGACTGCCTCCAGAGACGGACAGCCGGGCAACCCTTCAGGGCTGCTGCGTGGGTCTCTCAGAGAAAGGTTCTCTGGACCCAAAGTTGCCAGGAGCCCCTGCCTCTAGCACGACGACCTCCCTGTCCTCCTCTGCCACGGAAGGACTGGTTATCCGGAGCAGGTTGGGACTGCTGCGACTTCGGAACCACATCTTCTTCTGTCCCTTTTGGTTCTTAGAGAAGGACCTCTGGGGAGCTGAGAAGCGGACTCGACGGCAGACAGCGTCTTCCGTCCTTTCGCTCTGGACTAATGTCTCGAACAGTCTTGCCAAACAAGGCAGAACCATCGAAGGGGCATTCGCGAAGGTCGCCTTGAAGGGCTCTGCAAAATCACAATGGCGGAGCCAGGCCTGTCGCCTCATGACTAGGCCTGCTCCGCTGGCTCTAGCGGCTCCCTCAGTAGCATGGGACAGTAGCCGCATAGAAGTATTGGAAACTGATCTGAGTGGCCATTCGGGTGGAGTAAACCTGTTTATCCTCACTCGAGATGGACTCAGGGAGATGCAGCGTATTCTTTAATCAGATCCCGCTGCATCCTAATGACATGTGCCATGTAGTTCAGCTCTCAAGGAGAAGGTTGCTGAACTAAAACTCGCTTCCCAATGCGATCCATCGAACGGGACTCCTTGCCCAGAGGATGCACGGAGGGACTCTCCTGGGCCAATTCCCTCTTTGGCTGCAGCCATCATCATGGCATCTACTGGGGACCCTTACTCCAGTGGGTGCGGTCTGATGGAGGGAAAGAATGCGGTCCGGGCGCTTAGGGATAGGCTCAATGGTGTCCGGATCCTTCCACGCCTGATGGAAATAAGATCCACCAGGGGTCAGCAGGAGGGGACACCCAAGAGGTAGAAGGGCCCGCCTCAATGCCTCCAAGAACACAGACTCGTCAAGAAGCCTTGGGGCAGACCACCCCCTGATCCTTAACATCTCCATGATGTCTCCAAATGAGACGTCCTCAGGGGTGACCTAGGGAGCCTTCCCTTCATCCAAATCTGTCTTCAGTGACGGACTCAGGGAGTCCATGTGCCTCCTCTTGCACTTACGCCGAGGTACTTCATCGGGGCTGTCCGAGGAGTACTCTTCAGCAGTTGGATGTTCCAAGGGAACCACTTGGGACATCGAGGCGGGCTGTCCCTGGGACCGGCTGGTGGGGCCTGGCCCAACTGCAATGGAGTGCGGATGGAGCCGTGGCAGGGACCGGGGTCCGGATGTCCTCGACAGTGCCCTTTCCACTACGCCGAAAGCCGAGGGGAGCCAGCTTCTAAGCCCGAGCCGACCCCACTCGGATCCGACGCGGATCGGAGTCGAGCAACCGCCGGATCCGAGAGACCGTGTGCTCCGACCTGGGCGGAGCCAAAGACACACCAGCTTCCTCGGATCCGAGGCTCGCCTCGGCTCGAGAGGTCGGGTCCGGCACCAAGCACTCAAGGATGGGACGGATCCAGTGCGCCGACCCATCGGATCCGACCCACCCCGGATCCAAATCTGCACGGCGCCGACAGCTCCAACCCGTGGTATGGGTCGGAGAAGGAGCCAAGGTGAAGCCCCTCCCGGATGGGGGCTAGGAGCACTCCATTTGCATTTGGGCCTGGATGAATTTCCTCATCATCCGGTCCATATCAGCTTCGCTCATAGAAAAGGTTGATCTAGAGGAGGCCACCGCGGACCTAGAGAGCCGCCTCGGGACCTCCTGGAAGGGCTAGCCTCCTCCTCCTCGGGTCCAGGAGAGAACCGAGGGAGTGGAGCCGAGGAGGAGGAAAGCTAGAAGGCACAGGGGAGGCCCTAGATGGAGGAGCCGAACTAGAAGTTTCGGCTCTCCTCTTGTGGTGCTTCTCCTGTGCCTCTCCTTCTGTCTTTCCTTAGAGGAATCCTTCCTCCGGCAACTTAGAGGGAGGTTGAGTCCCAGCCGGAGGGAGAACTCACAGCAACAGGTTGCTGAGTGGAAGGGCAGAGGCCGAGCGGTATCTGGAGGTAAAAGACCCGCCAGCACCAACTTCACCTCCGCTCCCTCAAAGCCGGGGTTGAACCCTGCACAAATGGTACAACCAGATGACAGGTGTTCAACCCCAAGATGATCGACGAGTGTGGCCATCTGCCGGGACAGCTTATGGCCACACTCGTACATTTCGAAAACACAGCCTTATGGGCTTCAGACATAGTAACCCAAAGGCCTAACACACAACACACACAAACTACGCAAAACCCGATAAAATTAACAAAAAGAGAGAGGAAAGCCTAAACACACTCAACACTAACTAACTCAAGAAAGAAAATAAAGATTTTTAAAACTTTTTTAGTCAAAAAACTATTTCTTATCTTCAACGCCAGGAGCTCTGGAATTCCGTAGCTACTTGAAAAGCGGCAAACGAAATCTGGGGTCAGTCAGGGCTTGGCAGGGGATTATGGGTAAGAGGGAGGAGCTAGGAGCTCAGAGCCTAAGCTTTTGAATTGCCGGCTCGGATCCGAGGTCGGATCCGATACCCACAGGTTGCAGACGAATGAAGTCTGCCTACTTCAGATCTTTTGTTTTGTCCAGGTAAAATCTCAACTGTCTGTGTACATCCAAGAATGAATTCTTTCTCCCTCATTGGTGGGAGAGGAGGAGAAAGTGGGCATGTGAATAGGCTGGCTTAGTGACAAATCACTGACCACCTTAGGCAAGAAGGAGGGGTTTGCTCCAAGTGTTACACTGTCCTTGTGGATAGTAGTGTAAGGGGGGTCAGGCCATTAAGGCCTGTAGTTCTGACACCCTTCTGGCTGAAGTTATGGCCACTAGCAGGACCGTTTTCCATGTACACATCTGAAGGGTAGCTGTCCCAGCAGGTTCAAATGGGTGCTGGGTTAGCTTTTCCAGAATGAAGATCAGGTCCCAGGGTGGTGGAATGGGTTTTCTTGGAGGCCTAATGTGTAGGACCCCTTTTAAGAAAGTACAGTTGTGTACACTTGCCATAAATATAGATGTTAGAGTGCATTCACTGTTGCAGTCATCACATTTGGGTTATCTGCCTGCAGGTAGCCCTCAGCCAGCCTGAATACCAGAGTCTTCGGATTTGTGGGTCGGATGCTGTCGCTTCTTCCATGACGTCAGGGGGTATAAAACATGCAGCCAACACCATTACATCAGTTTTTCTTGCCCCAGATGTCAGGTGACCCCACAAAGGGAAGCAATTATATGGTATGGAACACCCCCAGCAAAAAGCAAATACACATGATATAATATATGCCAAACAAGGAGGAAAGGTAAAGTCAAGAGAAGTCAGGGGGCTGGAGGGAGGGTAACCAGGACTGCAACAGTGAATACACTAACATCTACATTTATGGTATGTGCACACAACTGTACTATGTTCTTTGTGTTTCACTGTTGCAGTCATCACATTTGGGTTGATTCCCAAAGCTAAGGAAGGGTGGAGGTAGTTAAAGAGCATTAGGGCTAGCAATAAGGCCCTGTAAAAAGTACAGTTTTGTACCTACCATAAATGTAGATGTCCGATAGGCATGCATCTGCAGTCCTTACAAATGGGTTGTCCTGTCGTCAGGCAGCCCCTCGGTCGGCCGGATTCCAAAGTCTGGGTCTGGCCTCGGCTGGTGTCGTACTTCACCCGATGTCATAGCTGCAGTTCTTCGGGTATAAAGGCATCAGCCGACGCCATTTTCCTCAGTGTTTCTTGCCCCAGATGCCAGATGCCCTCTAGGAAGGCTAAATTTGGATAAATGCAAATGGTTCCAAATAGTAGAGAGCAAACAAAAAATAAGCATGTATGTACATATATACAAACAAATACACCATAATAGATTCCCCCAGCTAGCTACAAGATGGGCAAATACCCTAGGAGTACCACAGAGGGGAAGGAGGGTGGGTAATCCTGACTGCAGATGCATGCCTATCGGACATCTACATTTATGGTAGGTACAAAACTGTACTATGTCCTTCAAGGATGCATCTGCAGTCCTTACAAATGGGTAGAATACCATAGCCAAATTGGGGGAGGAGGAGAAATAAGATTATGGTGTAGTTAAGATCCCTTGCAAAACAGCAGTGGCAAAACCTGCTCGGGATCTGGAGTATAAAGGTAAATTATAATGCTTGGCAAATGTATGCACGGAGCTCCAAGTAGCAGCCGCTAAAATGTCTTTGGTAGCCACTTCTCGCAAAAAAGCTGTGGTAGTGGCTGTAGCCCTTGTAGAATGAGGCCTGATGTTTTCTGGAGTTTTCTTCCCATGGTAGGAGTAACAAAATCTAATGCAATTTCCTATCCACTTAGAGATTGTCTGTTTTGAAATTGCTTTTCCTTCCATTCCTGTTGCATATGCTACCAGTAGCTGGTCAGTTTTTCTATTGCTCTTGGTCCTGTCCAGGTAGTAACGTAATTGTCTATGTACATCCAAGGTATGCAACAGTCTTTCTCCCCTGTTCTGTGGGTTGGGGAAGAATGTAGGTAGGTGGATAGCTTGATTTAAAGATACCCTGGAGACCACCTTTGGCATAAAAGTAGGATTAGTTCTCATGTACACTCTATCTTGATGGAAGATCAGGAAGGGCTGTACTGCCATTAATGCCTGTAGCTCAGATACCCTTCTTGCTGAAGTGATTGCAAGCAGGAAAGCAGTTTTCCATGATAAGTATTGTAATTCTGCTGTTGCTGCTGGCTCGAAAGGAGGGAGTGTCAACTTTTCTAGCACAAAGTTCAAGTCCCATGCTGGCAATGGTGGCTTCCTAGGTGGCTTTACATTTTAATCCCTCTCAGAAACTGCCTGAGCAGAGGATGTGAGAAGACTGGAGGATCCAAGTTGTATTCTGCTGAAATAGCTGATGCATGAATCTTAATGGAAGAATAGGACAGGCCGTTGTGGAAGAGCTCTGCCAAGTATTCCAGGATGTTAGCTATGTTTACCAGTGACACATTCTCTCCTTTTGCAGTACTCCAAATGAGATATCTTTTCCATTTTGCTGAATAATTTTTTCTTGTTGAGGGTCTGCGAGCCTCCAAGATAATGTCTTTAACCCTTTGAGATAAATCTGTGTTATTTGGTCTTATGCAATGTTCCAGGCAGCCAGCTGCAGTGTTCTCAGGTTTGGATGCAGTTGTTCTGTGTTAACAGCAAGGGAACTAGGGGCAGAGGCCATATTTGTTCCAGAGACATACTCCTCAGTAATGGGTATCAATGTTGCCTTGGCCAGTCTGGAGCTATCAGGATGATCCTTGGATGGTCTTCTTTGATCTTCAATAGCACCTTGTGCATCAAGGGAAGAGGTGGGAATGCATATGCTGTCAGGTTTTTCCAACTGAAAGATAGGGAGTCCACTTTCCAAGCAAGTGGGTGGTACGTCCTTGTGCAGAATTCTTTCAGTTGGTGATTGTGTGGGGATGCAAATAAGTCTATTTCTGGTAGTCCCCATTTCCCTGTAATGGTTTTGAAGATGTCCGGATGCAGCATCCATTCGTGGGCATCCGTGGTAGTTCTGCTTAGGATGTCTGCTAGTATATTTTCTTTTCCTGGCACAAAAATTGCTTGTAGCTGAATGTTGAAGCTCAGTGCCACATTCCAGAGGTCCATTGCCATCCGGCATAGAGGGTATGAATGTGTGCCTCCCTGTTTGTTGATGTACCACATAACTGTGGTGTTGTCCGTCCTTATCAGCAGTTGACCTTGTCGAAGAAATGGTCTGAATGCCTGAATTGCCAGTTTTACTGCCAGCATTTCCTTTTGATTTATGTATAGGTGCAGCTGGTCTTGAGTCCATAAGCCTTGTATGCACTTGTCCAGCATGTGTGCCCCCCAATCGAGGTCTGAGGCGTCTGTTGTGATGGTCTGGCTTGGTTGAGTGCTGTGGAAGGGCAGTCCCTTGTTTGATTGACAGGCCTGAGCCCACCATTGGAATTCTTGTTTCAGGCATGGAATTATTGGAATTTGGGTTTCTAGGCTGTGCTTGTGCTGAGACCATAAATTCCTTAGATACCACTGTAACTTTCTCATATGTAGTCTGGCATGTGGAATCAATATTATGCAGGATGCCATGTAACCGAGAGCTTGCAGGACTTTTCTTGCTGTTAGCTGGTTCTGCTTTGTTAATGCCATGAAGTAGAGAGGGAGTTGCTCTTGTTTTTCTACTGTCAGGAATGCCATTTGTTTTGATGTGTCCAGATCTGCACCCAAGAAGGTTATCCTTTGGGATGGTATCAGCCTTGACTTTTTTATATTGACTGTGTATCCCAGGGCTTGTAGTAGATGAATGACCCTTTCCAAATCTTTTGTTAATTTGTTTTTGTTGTCCGCTTGTAACAGGCAGTCGTCCAGGTAAGGGTAAATTTGAATTCCCTGAAGCCTGCAATGAGCAATTACTGATGCCAGGCATTTCGTGAATACTCTGGGCGCAGTAGATAAGCCAAAGGGCAATGCTGAGAATTTATAATGCTCTGATCCTGCAAGAAATCTGAGGTATCTTCTGCAATTTGGTCGTATGGTCCTTGAGATCTAGAGTCACCAGCCAAGACTCCTTGCCCAGCATGGGAAGAAGCTGCTGTAGGGTCAGCATTTTGAATTTTTGGAACAATGAGGTATGTGTTTAAAGCGGACAGGTCGAGAATAGGTCTCCATTGGTTTTCTTTTCTTGGTACCAGGAAGAGTCTGGAGTAAAATCCTTGCCCTTGTTCCATAGATGGTACCCTTTCTACAGCTCTCATCCTTAGTAAGTGTTATTTGTTCTAGAGCTTCTGTCTTCTGATTTGGAGGTAGGTTTGGCATTCCTCTCTTCCTTGGTAGAGTATGGAAGTGAAACCTGTAACCTTGGTCTATTGTCTGTAAAATCCATTTGTCTCCTGTGATGTAATGCCAGTTTACTGAAAATAAGGCTAGCTTCCCACCTAAGGGTGCCTCTAGTTGTTCCCTGGTAGGCGGTGCCAGAGCCAAGTCACTGCGATTGTCCTGTGGAAGTGGTGGTGGCTGGATCTGTGGCTGTACCTCGCTGGTTGTTAGCCTGCCACTGGCGTCCCCTGTAGGCACCTCTGGATTGACCCCTGCCTCTTGAGCCTATTCCTGCCTCTCGAGCTCTGGAGGTGTCTGGAAAGGACCAATTCTTGGAAGGCCAGTTCCTGCTAAACCTTGGAGGCTGGACCTGCAAGAAATCCTTGACTGTCTGGACAGATTTTGCTTTCTCTTCCACCTTCTTCAGCACCTGCTGCAGGGAGCCAAACAAATTGAGCTTATCCATGGGAGCATCTAGGAGCTTTGATTTAACATGGTCTGGTAAGGACTGCTCTTTTAACCATGCATGTCTTCTGATCACTGTGCCAGTCATGGCTGATCTAAAGGAAGCCTCCAGTGCATCATAGCCGCATTTTAAGGAATGATTACTGACCTGCTGAATGTTATGTACCATTTCCTGTACAGATTTTTTGTCTAATGGTTCATCCGAGGACAGTTTTTTAGTTAATTGGTCTAACATAAATTCCTGATACTGAATCATGTGGAATTGACAGTTCAAGGCCCTAGCTGAAAGAGTAGCAGAAGTGTAAACTTTTTTACCCCATCTCTCTAAGGCCCTAGATTCCCTTTCAGAGGGGAGGGGGTTTTTAGTAGAAGTAGCTGCTACAGCCTTGGGTCTCTGGGAGATAGTTTCGGGATCTGCAAAAGGGGCCTTATACAAATGATAATGTGTGTCCGAAACCCTGTAGTACCTATCGGGCTTAGCAGGGACCGGAGGAAGAGAATCAGGAGCAGTACAAGCATCATTAAAAGCATCATCCACAACAGTAAGGACTGGAGGAATGGCTAAAGGCCTATGCTGTGGCAAATGCAAAAAGGTTCTAAGCCTTTTCCTAGAGTCTAAAAAATCCTGGCCCTGCCATTGAAATTGTTCCCTCATAGCATGCAAGGTTTCCCCAAAAGAATATTCCTCAGGCGGAGAGGCAGAAGGAATGGACTCTTCTGCATCAGAGTCCTCATAAGGAGAAAAGGGGCCCTCTGGAGGGTTTGAATTATCTGATTCATCAGAGGAGCCATCTGAAGAAACTGGCTCAGGGGGCTCTACTCTAGTCCTCTTCTCTGGAGGTGGGTGAGAGGCCCTGTCTGGATGTGGTTGGGATCCCCGGATCAAAGAAATGAGATCCTCTGCTAGACTAAGCATTTGCGAACTAGAGCTAGGCCTGTGAGAGGGGGTCTTAGCAGGCACAGATTTTGTAGTTTTTGCTGTTTTAGCCCTGGCAAAGGCCTTAATCAACATGGATGCAGGAGGCCTAGCAGCTCCACGTGCAGGGGTAGAAATCCTGTGAACCTGCAAGAGCAGGTGGGATTTCAGTAGCAGATTCAGCCAGGCTGGATGAGGCCTCGGTAAGTGGCAAGCTTTCAGCCGAAGGAAGAACTGTGGACTCCGTTTCAGACGAAACCGAGACACTAGCGGTTGGCTTAACCACGGTTTTGGCCGAAACCGCGGACCGCGAGTGTCGGTCCTTTTCCTTGCGCTTTTTAGAAATTTGCGTAGTCGGAGGATCCGACGGCATAATGTAAGCAAAATCGGAGCCGAAAAACTCTTCAGCAAATTCCGACCAACGTCTAAGCGTCCGTCGGTTGAAAGAAGCACAGGCTAGACAAGCTGCTACGTCGTGGTCTGGGCCTAAGCAAGGTAAGCAGTAAGAGTGGAAATCTTTATGAGGTATTTGTTTCCCACAAGTTAAACAGTTATTCACTTTTTCTGACATCGGCTGAGGCAAGAAAGAGTCCCCAACGGGGTACTTAGCTTTTGAGAAGTCTTCGGTACTTGTAGTAGTAATCTCTGGTTCTGACCGACCGGCACTTGCGAACAGCTTCTGCTTCGAAGCCACGGCAAGAAAGACTGAGGAAAATGGCGTCGGCTGATGCCTTTATACCCGAAGAACTGCAGCTATGACGTCGGGTGAAGTGCGACACCAGCCGAGGCCAGACCCAGACTTTGGAATCCGGCCGACCGAGGGGCTGCCTGACGACAGGACAACCCATTTGTAAGGACTGCAGATGCATCCTTGAAGGACATCTGCGGTGGCAAATCCAACTCTGTAATGCTTGGTGAAAGTATGTACAGAGCTTTAGGTTGCAGCTTCCAGGATGTCCCTGGTAGGGACTCCTCTGAGAAATGCAGTAGAGGTAGCTGTAGCCCTGGTGGAATGTGTTCTTATCCCCTGTTGGGTAGGTTTTCCATAGTGATTGTAGCAGAAATGGATGTAATGTGCTATCCATTTGGAAATGGTTTGCTTTGAAATGGCCCTCCCCTCTGCCCCTGCAGCAAAGCCCACTAGCAGCTGGTCAGATTTTCTGAGAGCCTTAGTCCTGTCCAAATAGAATCTAAGCTGTGTATGTCCAGAGAATGCAGTAACCTTTCCCCTTTATTCTGAAGATTAGGGAAAAAAGTAGACAAATTAATGGACTGGTTTAGAGCCACACTAGACATCACCTTGGGCATGAAAGATATATTAGTCCTGAGGGAAACCCTGCCCACATGGAAGATAATGAAGGGTTCCACTGCCATGGGGGCCTGCAGTTCAAACACTCTTCTTGCTGAAGAGATGTCTAGAAGTAAAGCTGTTTTCCAAGAAAGGAATTTCAACTCTGCTGTAGCAGCTTGTTCAAAGGGGGGAGGGGGGGTTCCAATACAAAGTTAAGGTCCTAGGCTGAAGTGGGAGCCCTCCTGGGCTGTCTTAAATTTTTGCCCCCTCTAAAGAATTATTTTAGCAAGGGATGAGAGAAGAGGGGTGGGTCAGTATTATAATGTGCTAATATAGGAGGTAAGCTGGGCACCGTTGTGCCCCATCCCCTGATCCTGGCTCCAGAAACAGTATCTTTTCCACTTTTCTGAATAGGATTTTCTAGTACTAGGCCTCCTTGCCTCAAAAATGACATCCGCCACCTGCTTACTGAGGGTTGCTGGAGGTGAGTTCAGGGAATTAGCCAGGCTGCAAGGTTCAGGGTTTGAAGCAGAGGGCGCAGAATCTGGCCTGCTTGCTGGGATTAGCAGGGAAAGGGTCTGAGGCAGGTGCCAAGGTTGTAGCACTGTCAGACTGTGCAAAAGGGGGTACACCAGTGCTGGCATGGCCAGTCTGGTGTAATCAGTATTGTCCTTCGCTTGTCCTGTTTGATCTTTAGTAGAACCTTCGAGAGGAGAGGCAGAGGGGGAAAGGCATAAACTGAGAGGCTTTCCCAGGGAAAGGACAGAGCATCCACTTTCCAAGCTTAATTGTGGGGAGTTCTGGTGCAAAATTTGTTCAAATGACAGTTCTGAGGGGAAGCAAACACATCTACCTCTGCAGTCCCCCATTTGTTCCCCAAGAGCATGAATATTTTGGGTTCCAGTTTCCATTCGTGTGGGTCCATGAGATTTCTGCTTAAGTAGTCTGCCAGCGAATTTAGCTTGCCTGGCAGGAATTGGGCTTGCAGGTTCAGTTGGTAGCTCGAAGCTGTGTTCAACAGAGTCACGGCTAGTCTGCAGAGTGGGCAGGAATAGGTTCCCCCCTGCTTGTTTATATACCACATATAACTGTGGTGTTGTCCGTCTTTACCAATAGTTGCCCTGGAAGAATAAGACCCTTGAAGACTGTCAGAGCATTCTGCACAGCTAACATTTCTTTTTGATTGATATGCAGGTGCATTTGCTTTGGGTTCCATTTGCCCTGAATGCACTGCCCTGCCATGCGAGCCCCCCATGCATATTCTGATGCATCTGTTAGAGTTTGGCCAGCAGGGGAAAGAACGAAAGGGAGTCCCTTGTTGGGGTTGCAGGCCTCTGCCCACCAAAAGAACTCTGTCCTTAGGCAAGGAATGATAGGAATCATTGTTTCCAGGTCCCGAGAATGTTGACACCAGAGACTTTTTAGGTACCACTGAAGTTTTCTCATATGCAGTCTTGCATATGGAATTAGTAGAATGCAAGAGGCCATGAACCCTAGGGCTTGCAGTATTTTTCTTGCAGATAGCCGGGTTTTGGTGGCCAGTAGATTGAAATAGTTTGTCAAATTTGTTTCTCTGGAGTGAGGAATGCCATCTGGGAAGTTGCGTTCAAGCTTGCTCTCAGGAATACAATCTATTGGCAGGGTAATACGTGTGATTTCTTCTCGATGGTGTACCCCAGTGAAATTAGAAGTCTCTTTACAAATGCCAGGTGCTGTAATAGCAAGTCTTGACACTCTGCCTGAATCAGGCAATCGTCCAAATATGGGTAAATGAACATTTCTCTGTCTGCAAAATGCAAGGGCAGGAGCTAGGCACTTTGTAAGTACCCTGGGCACAGTAGATAAGCCAAAGGGCAGAGCAGAAAACTGATAGTGCATGGAGACTGCCCTGAAGCGTAGGAATTTTCTGCAGGATTCCCTTATTGGGATGTGCAGGTAAGCTTCTTTGAAGTCTAGAGTTGCCAGCCAGGCATGCTTGGCTAGCACAGGAAGAAGCTGCTGAAGAGCTAGCATTTTGAATTTTGGAACCACCAAAAAGGTGCTGGAACAGGTTCAATAGCCCTGATACTGAGGAGAGACGGCACTTGTTTTTGGGCCTCCGCCCACTGGTTTGGGGGAAGGTCTGGCCAGTCACTTGGGGTTGGGTGGAAGTGGAATCTGTATCCTAGGGAAACTATCTTTAAAACCCATTTGTCTTGGCTAATGAGTTCCCAGTTTTTTGCATGCAGAGCAAGCTTTCCTCTTAAGGGAGCAAGTAGTTGAGCAAGGCTTGGTAGGGGTAAGGATAAGTCAATGTGCCATTTTTCAATAGGGGGGAGGCTTACTACTCCTTGCTTTGGAAGTGGAGGCCGCCACTGCTTAGATCTGTGCATAGCCTGAGACTGACGTTTTTGTGGTCTGCTGCTCCTGGGTTTGGACTGAAGGCCTGGAAGGGACAGGAAAGGACCAGTTCTTTGAAGGCCAATGCTTACTGAATCAAAGTGGCTATACTTGTAAGAAATCTTTAACAGTTTGCATAGATTTTGCTTTTTCCTCCATCCTTTTGAGGAGGACTTCTGCTTTGTTGCCAAAAAGGTGCTCTTGGTGTAAGGATGCATCCAGTAATTTAGCTTTGACATGATCTGACAAGTTTTGTTCCTTAAGCCAAGCATGCCTTCTAAGTACAGACCCAGTGACAGCAACCCTGCAAGATGCTTCTAAAGCATCAAAACCACATTGCAAAGTAGGTTTACCTACTTAGTCAGCAGAATGCATTAACTCTTGTAAATCTTTGTGCTCAGCACAATCAGGAATAAACATCATTTTCTGTTTAATTAAGCCCATAATATGCGGCTGATACTTCAACATATGAAATTGGCAATTTAAAGCCCTAATGGCCAAAGTAGTCGAATTATATACCTTCTTATCCCATCTGTCCAGAAGGGGTAGGAATTTTGGCAATAGTAGCCTTAATGCCTTTTGGTCCTTGGGAAATGGTTTCTGGATCTGCAGTAGGATTATTGAAAAGGAATTTGAGAGAGTCAGGCACTCTGTAGTACCCAGTCAGGCTTCATGGGAACTGAAGGCAAAGTGTCTGGGATAAGGCTGGATTCCAAGAAAACATCTACAATCTCCAGAACAGGAGGGATAGCTAGAGGACAGTGTTGAGGCAGGTTTAAAAATTTCCCCAAGTCTCTTTTTTGGATTGAGAATAGTCCTGGCTTTCCCAGCGGAAAAGCTCCCTAAGGGTATGCAAGGTTTCACCAAAAGAAAAATCTTCTGGAGGCGAAGCAGAGGGAATGGAATCCTCTGCATCAGAATCCTCATAAGTAGATAAGAGTAAATCCTGGTAGTTACAAGTAAGTACAGTTTTGTACCCTACCATAAATGTAGATGTTCGAGTGTACACCCTGCTGCAGTCATCACACTTGGGTTATCCTGTCGTCAGGCGGTCCTGCAGTCGGCTGGAATTCCAAAGTCTTGGTCCGGCATTGGTTGCTGTCGCTTCTTCGCTGACATCAGTGCGCCAGGGGTATATATAATGCAACAGATGCCCTTTTCTTCAGTTTTTCTTGCCCCAGAGGTCAGGTGCCCCCCAAAAGGTGGTTGGTAATTAGTACCAAATTGAGTAAACTTGCACAAACACAAAACCCCTTCAGCTATAAGCAAATACATCAGGAAGGTACTGAAGAGATTTAGCCAGTAGGTCAGAGGGGATGGAGGGAGGGTAACCTGGACTGCAGCAGGGTGTACACTTGAACATCTACATTTATGGTAGGTACAAAACTGTACTATGTTCATTGTGTTACCCTGCTGCAGTCATCACACTTGGGTTGAATCCCAAAGCTAAGGATGGGTGGAGGTATCATAGAGGGTTAGAGGAGGCTAGAAGGCCCTGCAGAACTGCAGTGGCGAAGCCCGCCCTGGTCTTAGAGTAAAGTGGTAAGTGATCGTGTTTGGTAAAGGTGTGTACTGAACTCCAAGTTGCAGCTTCCAAAATCTCCTTGGTTGGAACCCCCCTGAGAAGAAGTAACTGTTGCCCTGGTAGAGTGGGGACTAATGGTAGCAGGAACTGGTTTTCCATGATGGGTGTAGCAAAAACGTATGCAATGACCTATCCATTTGGAAATGGTTTGCTTTGATATAGCCTTCCCCTGAGAAGCTGTAGCATAGGATACAAAGAGCTGGTCAGATTTTCTGAAAGTCTTAGTTTTGTCCAAGTAGTAACAAAGTTGCCTGTGAATGTCCAAGGAATGCAGGAGTCTCTCACCTTTGTTCTGTGGATTTGGGAAGAAGGTGGGTAAGTGGATGGTTTGATTTAAAGCCACACCGGAAACCACCTTAGGCATAAAGGAAGGATTAGTTCGTAGAGAAACTCTGTCTTGATGAAAAATGAGGAAAGGTTCCACTGCCATTAGTGCCTGTAGCTCAGACTTCTAGCTGAAGTTATTGCTAGCAGCAGGGCAGTCTTCCATGATAGGAACTGAAGATCTGCAGAGAAGGCTGGTTCAAAAGGAGGTAGCGTTAGTTTTTCCAGAACAAAATTGAGGTCCCATGTTGGTGTAGGTGCTCTCCTGGGTGGTCTAATGCTTTTTGCCCCTCTGAGGAACTGCCTTAGAAGTGGATGCGAAAATAAGGGTGGATCTGTGTTGTAGTGGGCCGAAATAGCTGAAGCATGGATTTTAATTGAGGAGAAAAAGTACTTTGTGCAACATCTCAGTTAAATACTGTAGAATGTGAGGCTGAATTGTGTCTTGGCCTTTAGATTGGTTCCAGGCACAAAACCTTTTCCATTTGTCCGAATAAGCTTTCCTGGTGCTTGATCTCCTAGCTTCCAAAATAACATCCATAACTGCTTGGGAAAGAGGAGCTGGCTGGATGCTTAGTTGATTTGCCATGCAGCCAGATTTAAGGTTTTGAGCTGGCTGTGAAGAATCTGATTGTTTTGTTGTGTGAGTAAATGGGAAATTTGTGGTAATATCCATGGTGGGCCGTGGGCCATATTCCTCAATAGCGGGTACCAGTGCTGGCATGGCCAGTCTGGGGCTATGAGAATCAGTTGTGGTCTCTCCTTTTTGACTTTCATAAGTACCTTTGTGAGGAGAGGCAATGGAGGGAAGGCATATACTGCCAGGTTTTTCCAACCGAAAGAGAGTGCGTCCACTTTCCACGCTTGATGGTGAAGTGCCCTTGTACAAAATTTTGTTAGTTGATAGACCTGTTTGCCAGCCCTCAAAACCATGTTTGGAAGGCCCCATTTTTGAGTCATCATTGTAAATACTTGTGGATCTAGTTTCCACTCGTGGGGATCCATGATGTTTCTGCTGAGGTCGTTTGCCAATGTATTCTTCTGTCCTGGCAGGAATTGAGCTTGTAACTGAATTTGGTAAGCCAGAGCTGTGTTCCATAAGGTCATTGCTTGCCTGCACAGAGGGTAGGAGTGAGTACCCCCTTGTTTGTTTAGGTACCACATTACTGTGGTGTTGTCCGTCTTTGTCAGTTGTCCTGGATGTAATAGATCCCTGAAGGCTGTCAGAGCTTTCTGTACAGCTAGCATCTCTTTTTGATTGATGTGCAGATTCCTTTGATCTGCAGTCCATACGCCTTGAACGCACTTTCCTGCCATGTGAGCCCCCCAGGCGTAATCTGATGCATCTGTTGTGATAGTCTGCCTGGCTGGGGGCAAGTTGAAAGGCTGTCCCTTGTTGAGGTGACATGCCTGTGACCACCATAGAAACTCCTGTTGTAGGCAGGGAATGAGAGATATTGTGTCCAAGCTGTGTTGAGACCATACGCTTTTTAGGTACCACTGTAATTTCCTCATATGCAGCTTTGCAAATGATGGTAATAGTATGCAAGATGCCATGAAGCCCAAGGCCTGCAGAATTTTTCTTGCAGTTAACTGGGCCTTTGTTGCCAATGTTTTGAAATATGGAGTCAGTTATAGTTGTTTGTCTGGTTGTCAGATAAGCCTTCTGGGCCGTTGTATTCAAGCTGGCACCCAGGAATGTCATATTTTGTGAAAGTACTAGTTTTGACTTTTCGTTTACTGTGTACCCCAGGCAATTTAGTAGATGTTTCACAAAAGCCAGATGATGTAATAGAATGTCCTTGCTTTCTGCTTGGATGAGGCAGTCGTCCAGGTATGGGTATATTTGAATTCCTCTTTGTCTGCAGTATGCAATTACTGGTGCCAGGCATTTTGTGAAGACTCTGGGCGCAGTAGATAAGCCAAAGGGCAGTGCAGAGAATTGGTAATGGGTTGAACCTGCAATGAAATGGAGGTATCTTCTGCAACTTTGTCTGATAGGGACATGCATGTATGCCTCCTTGAGGTCCAATGTTACTAGCCATGCTTTCTTGCCCAACATGGGAAGAAGCTGCTGTAGTGTTAGCATCTTGAATTTGGGTACTTGCAAGTAAGTGTTTAGAATTGAAAGGTCCAGAATAGGTCTCCAGGCATTGTCCTTTCTGGGCACTAGAAAGAGTCTTGAGTAAAATCCTTGACCTTGCTCTCGAGTAGGTACCAGTTGAATGGCTCTCATGTCCATGAGAGCTGTAATTTGTTTTTGTGCCTCTGCCCATTGATTGTGGCAGGTTTGGCATTCCTCTTTTCATTGGCAAGGTGTGAAAATGGAATCTGTATCCTTGTAAAATTATGTCTAGGACCCATTTGTCCTTTGTGACAATATGCCAGTTGTCTGAAAAAAGTGCGAGTTTTCCCCCCAAGGGGGCTGCTAAGAGTGTGTTGCTTGACCAGATGAGGTGCAAGTCATTGAGTTTGCCTTCTGGTAGATTGGGACCTGTCTTCTCCTCCCTTCTGTGTTGTAGTGCCCCATTGGCAAGGTTTGTACTGGGCTTGTGGTTGTCCTCTGCCCCTTGGGCGCCTGTATTTACCCCTCTGTGGTCTGTCTGTAGCTGGAAAGGACCAATTTTTTGTTGGCCAGTTTCTGCTGAAGCGAGGGGGCTGTACCTGTAGGAAATCTTTGACTGTCTGCATAGATTTTGCCTTATCCTCCATTTTCTTTAAGACAACTTCTGCTTTAACTCCAAAAAGAACATCCTGCTGTAAGGGAGCATCTAGAAGTTTTTCTTTAACATGATCAGATAGAGTTTGTTCCTTTAACCAAGCATGCCTATGTATAACAGACCCAGTGACAGCTGCTCTGCAGGAGGCCTCCAAAGAATCAAACCCACATTGTAAGGTATGTTTGCCCACCTGTTCAGTGGCATGCAACAGATCCTGCATTTCTTTCAATTCAGATTGTTGAGGGAGAGTGGTCATTTTTGCTTTAATTGAGAGATTAGAAATTGCTGATACTTAAGCATGTGAAATTGGCAATTTAGTGCCCTCATAGGTAGAGTGGCTGAGGTGTAAACCTTTTCCCCCCACCTGTCTAGTGCTCTGAAATCCCTCTCAGAAGGTACAGGATTTTTAGCCATAGAAGCCTTAGCCCCCTTGGGACCCTGGGAGATTGTCTCTGGGTCAGCAGCAGGGCTTTTGTAAAGAAATTTGTGGGAATCAGGCACTCTATAATATCTGTCAGGCTTAGCCAGAGCAGGAGGTAGAGAATCAGGGTTAAAACTGGATTCTAAGTAAACATCATCCACAATGTCTAAAACTGGTGGGATGGCAAGTGGTCTGTGTTGGGGAAGTAAAAGAAACTCTCCAAGCCTTTTCTTCGAGTCAGAGTAGTCCTGACCTTCCCAGTGAAAATGTTCCCTCGTAGTGTGTAGAGTTTCCCCAAAGGAGTAGTCTTCAGGAGGAGAAGCTGAGGGGAATGGAATCCTCAGCATCAGAATCTTCATAAGGGGAGAAAGAATAATCTTGGTCCTCAGAGGAGTCTGAAGAAATGGACACTTGTTCAGAGGATGCATAATCTTCCTCTTGTCTAGGCCTTTTGTCAGGAGGGGGCTAAGAACCCCTGATTAAAGTGATCAAATCTTCAGCCATTATGAGCATCTGTTTCTTAGGCATGGGGCCTTGAACAGGGGACTGAAGTGCAATCTTTTTAGATTTAGTAGGAGTCTTCGTCTTAGAATACGATTTAATGGTGAGCGTCATCGGTCTGAAAACGCCTTCAGAAACCAATGGCGTTTCTGGAGCACCGACATCTTTTTCAGCAATGTCGTCGGTAGGGCCTAAATTAAATGGCTGTGTCTGACTGGTACATTCCGTCAAAAATTCTGAAGTGGTCTCGGGTTCTAGATCTGCGGTAGTCAGGGGCTGCGTCGGAGCCTCACTGAGGACCGGGGGAACCGGAGAGTGGACCAGCCGAGGCCTCGGAATCTGGCTTAGGCCTGGGCTGTCTTGTCCTTATCCTTGCATTTTTTGTGCACGCCGGTAGTCGGTTGCTCCGACGGCATGGTGTAGTTAAATTTCCTACCAAAGTAGTGTCGTGCGAAATCAAAGCGTCTTTTAATAGTATGCTTATTAAACCTAGCACAAAAATGACAACTGGTGACGTCGTGGTCTGGGCCTAGGCAAGGTATGCAATAAGAATGAAAATCCTTATGAGGTATTTGCTTCCCACAAGAAATACAATTGTTAACTTTTTCTGACATCGGTCTGTGGCAAGAAAAGTTTCCACAACGGAGTACTTAGCTTTATAGAAGACTTCGGTCTGAAATTCGAATTAGAAAATCTCAGTAGTCGGCCGACCGGCACTTGCGAACTGCTTCTGCTTTGGGCACCGCGCGGCAAGAAAGACTGGAGAAAATGGCGTCAGTTGCATTATATATACCCCTGGCGCACTGACGTCAGGGAAGAAGTGACAGCAACTGACGCCGGACCAAGACTTTGGAATTCCAGCCGACTGCGGGACTGCCTGACGACATGACAACCCAAGTGTGGTGACTGCAGCAGGGTAACATGATGAACATCAGAGATATCAGATTCCTGATCAGAATAATCAGAAAGAAAATAAGTTCTAGGTGTCAGAGGGGGAAGGCTGGCTTCCCCTAATTAAAGTAATAAGGTCTTCAGCCATTCTAATCATTTATGAGGCATATGGGTCTGAGAATGCGCTTTGGTCGTCTGTTTTCTAGGCTTCGTGTGAGCTTTAGGCCTGAGGAATTCGATATTTTTAGCTTGAAACAGTCGTCTGACATGAAAATCGGTAAGCCTGAATACACCCCTCAGAAGCCGGTGCCTGTACAGCGGGGCTCCGGACCCACCCAAGATAGAGACATCAAGAGGTTCCATAGTCGAAGCATCTTGCAGTATACCGGACTCAGAATGGGTCTTAGTAGAGGCCTGCAAATCTGTAGTAGCAGGTACCAGGAGGTGTGAAAGAGCCTCACTGAGTACCAGCAGACTGGCGACTAGCTTATCGGAAGCGTCAGCAGTTTTAGACCTATGCAGTTTACCTCTGTCTTTAAACTTACGTTTTTTTTTGGGAGATCGGTAGTCAGATGGCTTAACAAAGCCATTTCTGAGTATGGAGATCGATAACGAAAGTATTTAGCTACAAAAACAGCCCGACGAATAGTTTGGGCGTTGAACACGGCACAAAACCGACAGCGAGGGACGTCATGGTCAGGGCCTAAACAGGTGATGCAGTAAGAATGAAAATTTCTATGAGGTAGTTGCTTTCCGCAGGCAAGAAAATTGTTAATTTTTTTCTGACATCGGTTAGAGCAAGTAAAAAGGATCCCCAACAAGGTACTTATCTTTTTGAAGACTTCAGTTCTGAAACTTGAAAACAAAAATTTCAGGAGTCGGCCAACTGGCATTTGTGAATTGCTCCTGCTTTGGGCACCGCACGGCAAGAGAGACTGATGTAATGGTGTCGGGCTGCATATTTTATACCCCTGACGACCTGACATCATGAAAGAAGCGACAGCATCCGACACACAAATCCGAAGACTCTGGTATTCAGGTCGGCTGAGGGCTACCTGCAGGCAGATGACCCAAACGTGACGACTGCAACAGTGAAATACGAACATCATCCAGGACTGCAACAGTGAATACACTAACATCTACATTTATGGTAAGTGTACAAAACTGTACTAGGTTTCTTCGCGTTTCATTATTGCAGTCATCACATTTGGGTTGATTCCCAAAGCTGAGGAAAAGGAAGGAGGCAGTCAAGGAGACTAGGGGCTGGCTAGGATGCCCCTGCAAGACTGCAGTGGCAAAGCCTGCCCTGTATTTGTAGAAGATAGGCAGGCGGTAATGCTTGGTGAAAGTGTGAACAGATGTCCATGTGGCAGCCTCCAGGATGTGCCTGGTGGGGACTCTGAGGAAAGCTGCAGAGATGGAGGCTGCTCTGGTAGAGTGAGTCCTGACCCCCTTAGGAGGAGGGTTTCTGTGTTGCTTGTAAAGAAATGGATGCAGTGTGCTATCCATTTGGAAATTGTTTGGAAATGGCTTTGCCCTCTGCCCCTGCAGCAAAGCTAACCAGTAACTGATCCAACTTTCTGAATGATTTAGTCCTGTCTAGATAGAATCTGAGCTGTCTGTGCACATCTAGAGTGTGCAGGATCCTTTCCCCCTTGTTTTGTGGGTTAGGGAAAAAGTTACGCAAACAAATGGTTTGGTTGAGAGCCACACTGGACACCACTTTGGGCATGAAGGATGGGTTAGTCCTGAGGGAAACCCTGTCAGCATAGAAGATGATGAAGGGCTCCACAGCCATGAGTAAGTTGCTAGCCCTTCTTAGGAATTGTTTGATCACAGTGTGTGAGAACAGGGACTGCTCAGTGTGGAAAAGAGCAGAGATAGCAGAGGCATGAATTTTGAGAGAGGAAAGAGAGAGACCACTGTGTAGCAGGTCAGCTAGGTAATCCAGGATGAGAGGTAGGGAGGCCTGTGCCATATCGGGCTCCCTTAACCTGAATCCAGGTATAGAACCTTTTCCATTTGTCAGAATGAGACTTGAGTGCTAGGGAGTCTGGCCTCAAGTACATCTAGAAACCTGTTTACTGAGGTTGGCAGATTGATCAGTGTTCAGGGAATAAGCCAGGCTGCAAAACTGAGGGTTTGCAATTGGGGATGCATGAATTATCCTTCCCTCTGTCAGGAGGGTTGGGGTCTGACTGAGATACCATGGTGGAAATGGGGACAGGCTGTGCAGCAGTGGGTACCAGTGCTGGCGAGGCCAGTCGGGAGCAATAAGAATTATCCTTGTCCCCCCCCCCCCTTATTTTGAACAGTACCCTGGTGATGAGAGGCAGTGGAGGAAATGCATAGACCAATAGAATGACCCAGGGGAAGGATAGGGCATACACTTTCCAAGCCATGCAGTGATGCTCCCTGGTGCAGAACTTACTGAGCTGATGGTTGGTGTGGGAGGCAAGAGGTCAACCTTTGGGGCGCTCCATTTCTGAGTTATTAGGGTGAAGGTTCTTTTGTCTAGCTGCCACTCGTGGGTCCAGAAGATTTCTGCTCAAGTGGTCTGCCAGAGAGTTTAGAGAACCTGTCAGGAATTGTGCTAACAGGTGGAGTTCCATGGCAGAGACTGTGAGCCAAAGGCTCATGGCCAGCCTGCATAGAGGGTAGGAGGAAGTCCCCTCCCTGCTTGTTGATAAACCACATCACATTGGTGTTGTCTGTTTTGATCAGGAGAGCCCCTGGGGATAGAAGGGGCCTGAAAACTGTCAATGCATGCTGGACAGCTAACATCTCTTTTTGACTGATGTGCAGATGGATTTGCTGCGAGCTGTATTGGCCCTGTATGCACGTGCCATCCAGGCGTGCAACCCAGCCACAGTCTGATGCACCTGTGGTAAGGATCTGGGTGGCGGGGGGTAGTGAGAAATGTAGTCCATTGTGGGAGCATGCTGCTGCCAAAGAAAAATCTTTCCTTAGGTTCATACTAGGCTATCTGCCCTAGGGCATTTATAAGCCTAGCCAGAATGTGTTTGGCTTTCGCCACCCATTTTAAATTTATTTTGCTATGCCCTTTTTCGAGGTTAGTATACTGTGCCTCTGTCTAACAGTGACACAGAAGTGATACCCGGGGTAAACCTACGATCTCCCATCCACTCAAGATTCCTCTTGAAGAGAGTCAATGAGGGACACTGCCTAACCTGGACTGGGATTTTATTCCAGAGTGAAGGGAGCGCCTCTGGGTTATGAATCTGTCCCTCCAGCATGTCCTATTTATTTCAGTGCTGAGGTTCAAGTCTCTCGAGCGTAGCTCGATGGGATTTGGATTTTCTGAGGTGCAGCATGTCCATTAATTCCGAGTTGGACATGGCTTTATACGTCAGGCACAAATCGCCTCTGAACAGGCGGTATGCCACTGAGTAGAGCTGGAGTTTCTTTAACCGGGCAGCATATGGCATTTGTTTGAGCCCTTTGATCCTCTTGGTGAGGTACTTTTGGGGTCTTTCCAATTGCTGCAGGTGTCTGGTAAGGTACATCCCAAAAGGGGCATTGTACTCAATTATGGGCCTGATGAGGGATAAGTAAAGAGGCACGATGACCTCCCCTGATCTAGATGCGAATCCCTTCATGATTAGGTGGGCTATATAAAATGTTTTTCTAACCACTTTGGCCACATGGTTGTCAAATGAGAGATTGCTATCAACTTGGGTCCCCAGGTCCCTAATTACTTCTTCTGTACTTAATGGATTACCACCTATGTGGTAATTTGTGGGCACTTTGTTTTGCCAAAGGGGATGACTATGCACTTTTTGGCATTTAGCTTCAGGCCATGGCTCTGGCACCAGTTGTCTGTTTCTATGAGGCCCTTTTGGAGGATGCTTGTGTCGGCTGGAGAGTCGATTATGGCACCCAGTTTGCAGTCATCTGCGAACTTAGTCAGCCACAGTCCTTCCGTGTTGGCCTGTACCTCCGAGAAATATATACTGAACAAGAGAGGTCCCAGGACTGAGCCTTGTGGGACACCACTTGTAACTGGTTTGGAGTCTGACATGGCTCCAGCAATTCTAACCATGTGGGTTCTGTCCTTGAGCCAGTTTGCAATCCATCTAGTGACACAGGGGTTTATATTTAAGCTGGTGAGCTTATCTATAATGCCCGAGTGGGGTATTGTATCGAAGGCTTTTGCGAGGTCCAGGTAGGCTACGTGGACCACCTTCCCCTCGTCAATGGCCTTGGTGACTTTCAAAGAAATCAACCAGGTTTAAGAGGCAGGATCTGTCTTTAACAAAGCCAAACTGGGTAGGATCCAGTGTTTGTAGGTCCCCAATATCTTTATTTATGAGGTCCATGATGATCCTTTCCATAGCTTTGCAGACCAAGCTAGTCAGGCTTATGGGGTGATAGTTTCCAGGATCCGTTGAGGCACCTCCTTTATGGAGAGGGACCACTGTTGCTGTACGCCACTCTTTGGGCACATATCTTGTAGTAAGGCTGAGATTGAACAGTAGTTTTATGTTTGGGTTTAGCTCTTCTTGGAGTTCATGTAGGACGCAGCCCGGGACACCGTCTGGTCCCATTGATGCTGTGTTTTTTGCTTTGGAGAGGGCGGCTCTTACCTGAGCATCTGAGATGTCAAGGGGGCAGCACTCTGCTGGGATAGATATTTGCCCTTTGGTGGTGGTGGTGGTGGGGGGGGGGGGAGAAGTTTGCGCTGAACCAGTCAGCTAGGATGTTGGCAATGTCTGTGGGTTCCGTGTATTTTTTGTCATTTTGGACTAATTCTGAGCATATCTGGGAATTACCACCCAGGTTCCTAACATAACTAAAGAAAGCCTTGTGATTATCCTTAGTGTCCTGTGCAATTTTTCTCTCGAAGCTGGCCTTAGACAATTTTGTGTGTGCCCGTAGTTTTTTGCTAATACTGATCAGTGATGCCTTCCCTTTTTGGGATTTTGCTCTGTCATTTAGTAGCTTCCTCCTTCTATTGTATAGTTTGTTTATGGCTAGGGTCCACCAGACAGGACGTCTGCCTTTGGAGGATTGGGTCTTGGTTTTATTTGGGATCGCATGATCCATGCATTCCTGAAGGTGTTCATAGAATGCGTTTATAAAGGATTCTGCGGTCTGGGCAGTATTTTCCACAGGCCGGGGCTTTGAAGGATTCCACCTCAGTTTTGAGGAGTGTGAAATTTGCTTTAGAGAACTTTTTCACTGTGGTTTTCTGGGCAGGGGGTGGGGTCGGGATGTGAATATCCAGTGAGATTAGTTTATGGTCTGATCTTACCTGTGAGGGATACACTTCTGGTCTGGAGCATATAGTCCCCATGTTGGTGATGATCAGGTCCAGTATGTTTTCCCCTCTTGTGGGAGTGGTAACAAGTTGTTCCATAGCATTTGAGTTTATAAATTCTAGGAACCTTTGGGCTAGGGTGTTGGAGCTAGAGTAATGCTCCCAGTCTATGTCTGGGTAGTTGAAGTCGCCCAATATAATGGTGTTTGGAGAGACCTTCATATTTTCCAGTGTTCTCAGGAAGGCCGAGTGGGGTTCCTGGGTTTGGGAGGGTGGTCTGTAGCAGGCTATAAACTGGAAGGCAGTTTTACCCACTGTTAGTTGCACATGGATAGTCTCTGATTCTTCGTGCTTTGCCACCAACCTGGAGGTGTGGGTATCTTTGATGAATATCGATACTCCCCCTCCTTTTGTGGTTCGGTCCAAGTTTTGGGGCCGAAAAGCATGGTATGAGGTATAACCTGGTAGTACTGGGGTGCTCTCGGGAGCCCTGAACCAGGTTTCTGTTACTGCACAGATATCGATGTTCTCCATGCTAAGGAGAGTTTCGAGTTCGTGCATCTTGAGGCAAGGTATCATTGGTATAAAAGAGTTTCCAGGTCTTGAGTGTGTTGACACCAAAGGCTTTTTAGGTACCAATGAAGTTTCCTCATATGCAGTCTGGCATATGGAATGAGTAGAATGCAAGAAGCCATGAACCCCAGAGCTTGTAAGATTTTCCTTGCAAATAACTGGGGTCTGGTGGCTACTTAAGAGAAGTAGGCTATCAAGTAAGTTTGGTTTTCTGGTATAAGGAATGTCATCCGGGATGCTGTGTCCAGGCTTGCTCCCAGGAATATAATCCTTTGGGTGGATACTAGTTTGGACTTCTTTTTGTTGATAGTGTACCCTAGGGAGGTCAGTAGGGACTTTACAAAGGCCAGGTGCTGGAGCAGCTTTTACTGTCTGCCTGAATTAGGCAGTCTAAGTATGGGTACATTTGGATATTCCTTTGTCTGCAAAAGGCAATGGCGGGAGCCAGACATTTTGTGAAAACTCTGGGAGCAGTATATAAGCTAAAGGGAAGTGCAGATGACAAAGTGCAAGGATCCTGCCCTGAAATGTAGACATTTCCTGCACGATTCCCTAATAGGAATGTGGAGGTAGGCCTCTTTTAGATCTAGGGTGGCTACCGAAGCATCCTTGGAGAGCATGGGTAGCAGTTGCTGGAAGGTGAGCATTTTGAATTCTGGTATCACCAGAAAGGTGTTTATAATGGATAGATAGAGGATGGGGTGGCAGGTGCCTTCTTTCTGGGAACCAGAAAAAGTCTGGAGTAGGCAACCCTGGCCTATCTGATCTGCAGGAACGTGCCCTATTGCCCTCGTAGAGAGCAGAGAAAGCACTTGCTTTTTCACACCTGCCCACTGGTTTGGAGGTAGATCTCAGAACCCTTTTGGGCTTGGGAGTGTGCGGAAAGAAAATATGTATCTCTGGGACACTATGTTGAGGACCTAGCGGTCACTGGTAATGGTGGCCCAGGTGCTTGCGTGAAAGGAGAGTTTTCCTCCGAGGGGTAAGCGCAGGTGGGCAGAGGGAGGAGGTGGGGGAGGAGAGTCATTGTGAGTTCTTACCATGAGGAGGCGGCTTAGAACTCCCTAGTTTTGAAGTGGAGGAATTCCACTGTTTTGATCTTTGCATTCCCTGGGTCTGCTTCCCCAGGATCTGGGCTGAACTGACCTGGTGGGAGCAGGAAAGGACCAGTGCTTGGAGGACAAATGTCTGCTGAACCTGGGTGGCTGGACCTGTAGGAAATCCTTAAGTGTCTGCAAAGATTTAGCTTTTTCTTCCGTCTTTTTTAAGACCTCCTCTGCCTTAGTGGCAAATAAGTTGTCTTTGTGCAAGGGTGCATCCAATAATTTAGATTTAACATGGTCTTGCAAGGACCATTCCTTAAGCCATGCATGCCTTCTAAGGACAGAACCGGTGACTGCTGCCCTGCAAGAAGCTTCTAGGTCGTCAAAACAGTGTAAGGTGTGCTTAGTCACTTGATTTGTAGAATGCATTAACTCTTGTAACTCTCCAGATTCTGCACAAGCAGGAAAGGAAGACACTTTCTGTTTGAGGAGTTCCATTTTTTGTTGCTGAAATTTTAGCATATGGAAGTGGCAATTTAGTGCTCTGATAGCAAGAGTAGCAGAGGTGTACACTTTTTTACCCCCATCTGTCTAGTGCTCAGGAATCCATATCTGAGGGGGTGGGATTCTTAGCAGAGGTTGCTTTAATTCCTTTAGGCTCTTGAGAAATTAATAAGTTGAAAAAGCACAATGGTCCAACCGGTCCCAAAACTCGAAACACTAATAGCCAAGGAAAATGAACACACATTAACGCTGACAATGCTAGAAATACGTTTTCGTCCAAACAACTTCTTCAGATGAATATGCTAACCTAACCAACATATTTAAATAATCAAATAATGACCAATAAGAAACACTCAATACTAAAACATGTAATTTTCGTAACCCTTTTGTTTAAAATGTTTGTAAAAACAATAAATTCACTTTAAATTCGTGAATATCACATGTAACTATTATACATTAAAAACAGTTAAAAACGTTTGTTTTATTTCACAATTTACACAAATTGTATAAAAGTTTAAATAATATATAAATAGTGTTTTGTATCATATCGCCATCTAGTGGACAATGGTAAAATGACAATGTCATTTGATAATTCAAAAATAATATACATGGCAAATACTGCATACATAAAAACACATCAATTTTAGATTCAGTTATTTGTGTTGATATAAAAATCATGTCCATTTCTTTGTCATTAAAAACTCTGTCTATAATTTAGCAGCTCTGAGCTTTAAAACAGGCACAAGGGAAATCATATCATTTAGACAAGGGAAATCATATCATTTAAACCAGGGAACTTACAGGCTTCCAACACTATTACAATACTATGGCAAAACATTACTCACGACTCTTTCAGTCATGGCCGTTCCTTCCTTCGAAGCTGAACGCCTTCTTGCTTCCTGGTTACTTTCAACACAGAATGTGAATATTTGAGGAAGTTGTTTGTCGACAGGGGCAGGAGCGGCCTTAGGTCACCTGGTGCCCTAGGCAAAAGGGCTCCACGGCGCCCCCCACCACACCACCCAGTGCCCCCATCCTGGTCTACCTACACCAAATAAACACTGAAAAGTGCCCCTGCTAGAGCAGCGGCCGCCTAGTTGGCCTATGCCTAAGGCCGGCTATGGACAGGGG
The DNA here is from genome assembly GCF_019279795.1 of Protopterus annectens. Lineage (NCBI taxonomy): Eukaryota > Metazoa > Chordata > Ceratodontiformes > Protopteridae > Protopterus > Protopterus annectens. The sequence goes on from NC_056727.1 coordinate 1,215,340,460, forward strand.
TTATCCTATTTATTGGAACAGATGCACAAAGTTCTGTTAGTAAGGAAAACTAGGTTTGCCCCTATATTGGGGAAAAGTAAAATGCTTAACCCAAATAAAAACATGGAAGAGGAAAATAAAAAAGACATAGTTCAGGTATGATAATTTCATATGATGAAGAGACAGGCTTAGTTAGGAAAATCATAGAAAAAAGAAAGGAAAAATTTCGCAAAGGTATCGGATTTGAATCACATTTTTGATAATGAGTTGAAATTTACGCATTGGAAAGGTAACAAAGAACCTGTTGGTTGTAACTACTGCTCCCACATTATAACAGGGGAAACCTTGTTTTTGAAGTCAAGGAATAGGAAAATTAATTTAAATACATTTGTAAATTTTAACAAAAGGAATTATTTACTTGGCTTTATGTAAAAATTGTGATTCATTTTATGTAGGTAAAAGTGAAAGAAAGCTTAAGTAGAGATTATACGAGCATCTGTATGACAGAGAGGAAGCACAAGAATAATGCTCTTTACAAGCATTCTTGTGTATGCTCAGGGGCGCAGTTTGGCTTTTTTGTGCTTGAAACAGTTGGTATGGACCCAAGGGGTGAACCATGGGAAACAAGAGTGGAGTACAGAGAACTCTACTGGCAAATAGTGTTGGAAGCCTGTAAGTTCCCTGGCATAATGATATGATTTCCCCTGTGCCTGTTTTAAAGCTCAGAGCTGCTAAATTATAGACTGAGGTTTTTAATGACAAAGAAATGGACATGAGTTTATATCAACACAAAAACACATCAATTTTAGATTCCGTTATTTATGTACTCAGTATTTGCCATATATATTACTTTTGAATTATCAAATGACGTGATTTTACCATTGTCCACTAGATGGCGATATGACAAAAACACTATTTTTTTATCTATTTTATTATTTAGTTAAACATACAACTTATGTGTAAATTATGAAATAAAACAAAAGTTAAATGTTTTTAATAATGTATAATAGTTGCATGTGATATCCATGGATTTAAAGTGAATTTATTATTTTTATAAACATTTTAAACAAAAGGGTTACGAAAATTACATGTTTTAGTATTAATTGTACGATCTGAAGAAGGCATCTGCCGAAAGCGCTTATCGTTTGAACAATTTCATCAGCTTTTTACACTCCAGTGAAGTATATGTTTTTGTCAGCTTTGCTTACAAAGCATCTAATTAACTGTGCTTTAACAACTTGAAGCCTGAAGTTGTGGATGTTAATTACTAGGCTAATTATTTCAGCATCTCAGTGAAGCTTGCATTTTGTCAGCTTCACTTAAGTTTTCAATTTGAGTTTTAACAGCTGAAGACTGAAGCTGTGGACGACAACCAAGGTCTTTTTTCTTTGATTATTTGATTGTTAGTTATTTAAATATGTTGGTTAGGTCAGGTTAGCATATTCATCTGAAGAAGTTGTTCAGATGAAAACGTATTTGAGGAATTGTCAGCGTTAATGTGTGTTTGTTTTCCTTGGCTATTAAAGTGTTTCGAGTTTTGGGACCGCTTGGAAGATTGTGCTTTTTCAACTTAATATACTTTTGTGACTTTCCGTTTTTTGGTCCCTTGAGAAATTACCTCAGGGTCAGCATTAGGATTTTTGAAAAGAAATTTGAGAGTCAGGGACTCTTACCTGTCAGGTTTTCTGGGTGCAGGAGGGAGGGTGTCAGGAGTCAAACTGGATACCAGAAAAACATCATCCACAACATCCAGGACTGGGGGAATGGCCAGTGGTCTGCGCTGTGGAAGATCTAAGAAGTCTCCGAGTCTCTTTTTAGACTGAGGGTAGCCCTGACATTCCCATTGGAAATGCTCCCTTAAGGTATGAAGGGTATCCCCAAAGAAAAAATCCTCGGGTGGAGAGGCTGAAGGAATGGAATCCTCATAAGCAGAGAGGTTTGCATGTCTTCATATTCATATGGATCAGTCATCAGACTCCTGTTCAGACATAACTACTGGGGACAGATCTCTTTAGTTTGGAATGAGTAGCTTGGCTTCCCCTGATCAGCACGATAATGTCTTCTGCCATTTTAAGCATTCAAGACTGAGGCAAGGAAGCAGGTGCCTGAGATTGGGTCATCAGTTTCTTGGGTGTGGTTCGTACCCTGGGCCTTATAAACTCAGTAGTTTTCGAAAGAATGGTAGACATGAAAGAAGTCATCGGTTTGTCTCCAGAATCTGTAGTGTGAAGTACTTCCTCGGAAGCTGGTGCCTGCTCAGCGGCTCCGGACCCATCCAAGGGAGAGAGAACCACAGGATCCTTAGTCAAAGAAGAGTTTTGCAGCATACCGGACTCCAAAAGGGTCTAGGTAGCAGCCTGCAAATCCACAGAGGCAGGCATCAGGGGCTGCGAAAGCGCCCCACTGAGGACCAGAGAACTGACGACTAGCTTAACAGAAGCGTCATCGGTAGGTTTGGACCTGTGCGGTCTGTGTCTGTCTTATCCTTACTTTTTTCAGAAGATCTGCTGTCAGATGGCTTAACGAAGCCATATCAGAGTTACACTAAGCGAAAATATCTAGCTACAATAAGGGCCCAATGACCGATAGTTCTGGCTTTAAAGCAGAAAAGCGACAGCGAGGGACTTCGTGGTCTGGGCCTAAGCAAGTGATGCAGTAAGAAAGTAAGTCTAGGGGTGTGGTATTTGCTTTCCACAGCCGAGACAACTGCTAACTTTCTGAGATTGGTTAGTGCAAGAAAAAAGGATCCCCAATGGGGTATTTAGCTTTAGAAGACTTCAGCGTCAGTTCGAAAGACGAAACTCAGGAAGCGGCCGACTGGAACTCGTGTGAACTGCTTCTGATTTGGGCTCGTCAGCAAGGACTACTGATGCAATGGCTACGGCTGCCTTACTTTATACTACTGACGACCTGATGTCAGTCCTGAAGTGACAGCAACTGATGCAGAAATACTAAGCCTTTGGTATTCGGGCTTACAGAGGGCTATTCTGGCAGGGATAACCCAAATGTGATGACTGCAACAGTGAAACAAGAACATCAGCTTAACATCGAGCCTGGCTAGCAGGGGGGATTCTAGGGCTAGGCAGGCTGAGATTGCGGAGAGATGAACTATAATTGAAGAGTATGATAGTCCACCTTTTATAAAGTTGACACATGTAAGCTAGAACAAGGAGGGGTGTGCAATGCATGGGTCCTTACCCTTGTCCAGACACCATTTTGAGAATCTTTCCCATTTAGCTAGGTATGATTTCCTTGTAGTAGGTTCCCCGGCCTCCTTCAGGACTGAAAGCACGTCCTCGGGGTAGTGGTGCCTGAAGGGAATTAAAAGTGCATCACCCACAGTGTCAGTGACAGCACCTGCAAGTGTGGGTGGATGAGAGTTCCCTTTTGTTGTGTCAGAAGGTCCACCTTGTGAGGTAACTTGCGGTGAGTGCCCTTGGCTAGATTGTGTAGTAGGGGGAACCAGTGCTGCCTTGGCCAGTAGGGAGTCACCAAGATTTTTGGTTTGTCACTCCTGATTTTCAGGAGGACTTTTTGAATCAGTGGGAAGGGGGGAAAGGCATATAGAAACTTCCCCTTCCAAGGGTTGCTGAAAGCGTCTACTCTCCAGGCTAGAGGGAAGTAGGTCTTGGTGCAGAAGGTCTGCAGTTGTCTGTTCTGGGGGAGCCAAACAGGTCTGAAGACTGTCCCCACCAGTGGACTACATCCAGGAAGACTGTCCTGTCAAGCATCCATTCGTGTTATGGAGAGGATGTCCTGCGAGGGGATGTAAGATGCCTGCAGGGACAGGTTGTGGCAAGCGGCTAGCTCCCATATCTGCAATGTTAGTTTGCATAGGAGGTAATCTCTTGCCCCTCCCTGTTAGTTGAGATGCCACATAACTGTGGTGTAGTCTGCAACTATTAGGAGCACACCTGGTAGAAGCAGGGGGCTGAAGGTTTTCAGGGCCAGGAGAACTGCTGCCATTTCTCTCACATTGATGTGTTTGGTCTTCAGTGAAGGCTGCCATGCTGCTAGAACCCTGTAGGATGCCAAGGTGGCACCCCATCCTGAGTCTGATGCATCCTTTACGCATTACCTGAGTTGGAAGTGGGGGCTGAAGGGGAAGGCCGGGATTGAGATGTACTTGTTGAATCCACCAGTGGACCTCTGCCTTTAGGCAGGGTAAGTGTGTGATTTCTTGTTCCAGGGGATGCTGGTGTTGGGAGCAAATGTTTTTAGATACCATTGTAGCTTCCGCATAATCAATCTGGCAAGTGGAAGCATAGGGATGTTTGCTGCCATAAGGCCCAGGATCCTTAGGAATTGCCTTGCAGTGATTACATGGGTCTGCAGCAGGGCTTTGAAATGGGAGGTCAGGGAGCTGACTGTCTTGGGGTGGAAAAGCCCTCATTAGGTCTGTCCTGATTCTGCAACCCAGAAATATCTCGTCTTGGTCTGGGGTTAGGGAAGACTTTTGGAGGTTGAGGATAAATCCCAGATTTTGTAGGAGGGACATGGTGAATAGTAGATGGGCAGAAAGGGTTTCTTTGCAGTCTGCCAGGATCAGGATGTCGCCTAGGTAAGGATAAATCAGAATGCCCTGTGTTCTGCAATGGGGGGGTGCCAGGCATTTTGTGAACACTCTGGGGGCAGTGGACAGACCAAATGGCAAGGCATTAAAATGGAAATGAGAGGATTGTCCAGAGAAAAGTACAGTTGTTTACACTTACCATAAAAGTAGATGTTAGAGTGTATTCACTGTTGCAGTCATCACCTGTGGGTTATCCCAGCCGTGGTAGCCCTCGGCCAGCACGAATACCAGAGTCAATATTTTTGTGCGCTGGCTGCTGACACCTGTAGTCTGACTTCAGGTCATCAGTACTATAAAGCAAGGCAGCCGATGTTACGACATCAGTTTTTCTTGCCCTAACCCGTCAGACACACAAGGGGAAAAGACAGAAGTGGTCCTGGTGGCTAAGAGCCACCTTGGGAAGCATGTGTCCCCCTAGGGGAAGATGTTAAATGGGGGATGGAGGGGAAACTAAGACTGCAAAAGTGAATACACTCTAACATCTACATTTATGTAAGTGTACACAACTGTACTATGTTCTTCGTGTTTCACTGTTGCAGTCATCACCTGTGGGAGGATTCCCAAAGCTGAGGTAAAGGGTGGAAGGATAGGGTAGAGTCCTAGGTATGGGACAGGAGGCTTGGCAGAATTGCAGAGGTAAACCCAACCCTAGACTTAGAAGAGAGAGGTAGGTGGTAATGCTTTGTAAAGGTACGGAAAGAGGTCCAGGTGGCCGCTTCCAAGAAGTCCCTGGTAGGTACTCCTCCGAGGAAGGCAGTGTAAGTGGAGGTTGCCCAAGTGGAATACGTATGGATCGACTTAGGGATGGGTTTCCCATGTAGTCTGCAGCAGAAATGGATACAGTTTGAAATCCATTTGGAAATGGCTAGTTTAGAGATGGGCTTCCATTCTGCCGCTTGGGCAAAGCTTACAAAAAGCTGGTCAGTTTTTCTGACTGGCTTAGTTCGGCCCAGATAATATCGGAGTTGTCTGTGCACATCTAGTGAATGTAGAATTCTTTCCCCCTAGTTGTGAGGGTTGGGAAAGAAGGTGGGAAGGTGTATGGCCTGGTTAAGGGTCACATCAGATACCACCTTGGGCATAAAGGAGGGATTAGTCCTCAGGGAGAGACTGTCTGCATGGAAAATTATGAAGGGCTCGACAGCCATGAGAGCTTGAAGTTCGAGACCTTTCTGGCTGAGGTGATAGCTACTAGGAAGGCAGTCTTCCAAGAGAGGATTTCAATTCTGTTGAAGTGGCAGGTTTGAAAGGAGAGGAGGTTAGTTCCTCTAACACAATTCAGGTCTCAGGGTGGAGTAGGTCATCTTCTGGGAGGCCTGATAGAAGCCCCTCTGAAGAATTGCTTAATCAAAGGATTAGAGAAGAGGGGTGGGTCTGAATCATAATGCTCAAAGATGGCTGAGGAAAGGATTTTAAGAGAGGAAAAGGAGAGGGCACTACTGAGCAACTCTGCCAAGTAATCCAGGATGAGAGGGGATGGAAGGTTGGGAGGTACTGCCCCCTTTTGAATGCTTCCAGGAGCAGAATCTTTTCCATTTTCCTGCATAAGATTTTCTTGTGCTGGGACTTCTGGCCTCTGTGATGATGTCCAGGACCTATTTGCTTAACAGTGATTTCATGTTAGTTTTTAGTGTGCAAGCCATGCTGAAAGTTTGATAGTCTGTAGGTCTAGGTGCAGTACCTCTGCCCCCTCTCCTAGGTCAAGAGGTCTGACCTTAGGGGAAGCAGCTGTGGGGGGCTGTAAGGGCAGACTGCATAGTAAGGGGTACCAATGCTGTCCGGGCAAAACTGGAGTGATGAGGATGGCCTTTAGTTACTCCTCTCATTTTGATCAGATTCTTGGGAATAAGGGGCAGAGGAGAGTATGCGTACACAAAGATGGAGCTCCAGGGGAAGGTCAAGCCATCCACCTTCCAAGCTAGGAGGTGACACTCCTTGGTACAAAACTTGTGCAGCTGGTGGTTGAGGTGCGAGACAAAGAGGTGTCAACTCTGGGGCCCCCCACTCCAGGGTGATATGCAGAAAGATTTCTTTGTGGCGCTACCATTCATGGGGGTCCATTAAGTTTCTGCTTAGGTGGTCTGCTAGTGTGTTGTTGATTCCTGGTAAGTACTGGGCAATTAGGTGTAGCACCATGGAGGTGGCTGTAAGCCAGAGACTCATGGCTAACCTTCACAGGGGGTAAGAGTGGGCGTCCCTTGCTTGTTGATGTACCACATTACTGTGGTGGCTGTTTTTATAAGGAGGACCCCTGGCCTAAGATGGGGTTGGAAGTCAGAGCGTTTTGCACTGCCATCATTTCTTGCTGGATGATGTGCAAGTGAAGTTGCTGGGCATTCCAAAGGCCTTGGGTACACCTACCTGCTAGGTGAGCATCCCAAGCTATGTCTGAGGCATCGGTGGTGACCATCTAGCCGGAAGGGCGGAGGATGAAGGGAAGACCCTTGTTCAAGGTAAAGGCCTCTGCCCAATAGAGAAATTCATCCCTTAAGCAAGGGATCAGTGAGAGAGCGGTCTCTAGGGACAGAGTGCTGACACCAAAGGTTCTTTAAGTACCACTGAAGCTTTCTCATGTGAAGCCTGGCGAGAGGGATGAGAATGATGCAAAATGCCATGTATCCCAGGGCTTGCAGGAACTTCCTCGCAGTGAGGTGACTTCTGGAAGCCAGCTGGGTGAAGTAGAGAGCCAGGAAGCTCTGCTTTTCTGTTGATAGGAAGGTCATTAGGGTTGCAGTGTCTAGCATATCTCCCAGGAAAACAATTTTCCTGGTGGGGTTTTGCTTTGATTTTGTTTTCGTTGACTGTGAACCATAGGGGAAGTTAGGAGTTTTTTGACAAAGAGAAGATCCTGGAGCAAATTTTCTTTGCTGTTTGCCTGAATGAGGCAGTCAACCAGGTAAGGGTAAATCTGTATATTTCTCTGTCTGCAGAATGCTATAGCCAGGGCCAAGCATTTGGTGAATACTCTGGGAGAAGTAGATTGCCGGCTCTGAAGCGCAGGAATTTTCTGCATGATTCCCTGATGGGGATGTGGAGATAAGCAACTTTCAAGTCTAGTGTCACCAGCCAGGAATTTTGAGTGAACATAGGCAGGAGCTGTTGCAAGGTGGCATTTTGAATATGGGGACACCAAGGAGATGTTCAGTTTGGATAGAACCAGGATGGGGCGCCAAGTTCTCTCTTTTCTGGGAACAAGGAATAGCCTGGAGTAAAAACCTTCTCCTGTTTGATCTGGAGGGGCAGGTTCTACTGCCCCCTGGGATATTAGTGTTTTTACCTGTTTTAATGCCTCTGCCCACTGGTTTGTGGGGAGGTCTGGGTACCCTCTTGGAATTGGGAGTTCGCTGAAGGAGAATCTGTATATCCCTGAGGAAATGATTTTTAATACCCATTGGTCCTTGGTTATAGAGACCCAACTGTCCTTGAAGAGAGTGAGCCTTCCTCCTAGTTTTAGATGAGTGAAAGGAGGGCAGAGGGGGGGAGGGGAAGTCATTGTGAGGGTTACCATAGAAGCTTGGCTTAGAACTCCCTGCCTTAGAGGTGGAAGTGGTCCATGGCTTGCTTCTTTGCTGGTCCTGGGATAGGGGCCAGGATGTCCTGCCCCTGCAGGGCATACTTTGGCCCTGTCTGCTGGGTGCAGGGAAGACCCAGTGCTGAATCTGGGCGGTTGAACTTGAAAGAAATTTTTTACTGCCTGCACAGATTTTGCTTGGTCTTCCTTCTGTTTAAGCACCTCTTCTGCTTTTTCCCCAAACAGGTGTTCCTTATCCAGGGGTGCATCAATAAGTTTAGACTTGACATGATCAAGGAGAGGTTGCTCCTTCAGCCATGCATGTCGTCTAATAACAGATCATGTCACTGCTGCCCTGCTAGAGGCTTCTAGAATGCCATACCCACATTGTAATGAGTGCTTGGCCACTTGACAAGCAGAGTGTAGTAATTCTGTCAGCTACTTTGAGTTGGCACCGCCAGGAGAGGTAGCAATCTTCTGTTTTACTTGTTCCAAAGTGTGTTGTTGATATTTTAACATATGGAAAGTACAGTTGCATACACTTACCATAAATGTAGATGTTAGAGTGTATTCACTGTTGCAGTCATCACATTTGTGTTATCTGCCTGGAGGTAGCCCTCAGTCAGCCTGAATACCAGAGTCTTGGGATTTCTGCATTGGATGCTGTTGCTTCTTCCATAATGGCAGGTCATCAGGGGTATAAAACATGCAGCTGACACCATTACATCAGTTTTTCTTGCCCCAGATGTCAGGTGCCCCCAAGATAGGAAGCAATTACAATGTATGCAATACCCCCAGCAAAAAACAAATACCAATGATATAAGATATGCCAGACAAAAAGGATAGGAAAGAAATCAAGAGAAGTCAGGGGGCTGGAGGGAGGGTAACCTGGACTGCAACAGTGAATACACTCTAACATCTACATTTATGGTAAGTGTACACAACTGTACTATGTTCTTCATGTTTCACTGTTGCAGTCATCACATTTGGGTTGATTCCCAAAGCTAAGGAAGGGTGGAGGTAATTATGAAGCATTAGGGCTGGCAACCAGGCCCTGTAAGACTGCTGTGGCAAATCCAGCTCTGGATTTAGAAAATACAGGCAAGTGGCAGTGCTTGGTGAAAGTGTGTACAGAGCTCCAGGTTGCAGCTTCCAGTATGTCCCTGGTAGGGACTCCCCTGAGAAATGCTGTAGAGTTAGATGTAGCCCTAGTGGAATGAGTTCTGATCCCCTGTGGGGTGGGTTTCCCATGGTGCTTGTAGCAGAAATGGATGCATTGTGCTATCCATTTAGAAATTGTTTGCTTTGAAATGGCCTTGCCCTTTGCCCCTGCAGCAAAGCTGACTAGCAGCTGGTCAGATTTTGAGAGGTTTAGTCCTGTCCAGATAGAACCTAAGCTGCCTGTCCACATCCAGGGAATGCAGGATCCTTCCCCCTTTATTCTGAGGATTAGGAAAAAAGATTGGCAAATGAATGGACTGGTTTAAAGACACACTAGACATCACCTTGGGCATAAAAGATGGGTTAGTCCTGAGGGAAACCCTGTCTGCATGGAAGATAATGAAGAGTTCCACTGCCATAAGGGCCTGCAATTCAGACACTCTTCTTGCTGAAGTGATGGCTAGAAGTAAAGCTGTTTTCCATGAGAGGAATTTTAACTCTGTTGTGGCCGCAGGTTCAAAGGGCGGAAGTGTGAGCTTTTTTAATACAAAGTTAAGGTTCCAGGCTGGAGTGGGAACTCTCCTGGGGGTCTTAAATTTTTGGCTCATCTCAGGAACCATTTTAGCAGAGGATGAGAGAGGAGGGGTGGGCTCAGTATTATAATGAGCTGAGATGGCAGAGGCATGGATCTTAATTGAAGAGAAGGATAGGCCTTTGTGGAGCATTTCTGTTACGTAATCTACTATATGAGGTAAGATGGGCACAGTTGTGCCCATTCCCTGAGACCAGCTCCAGGAACAGCATCTTTTCCCTTTTTACGAATAGGACTTTCTAGTATTAGGCCTTCTTGCCTCAAGAATGACATCCAGCACCTGCTTACTGAGGTTTGCAGGTGTTGAATTCAGGGGATTAGCCAGGCTACAAGGTTCAGGGTCTGTAGCAAAGGGGGCAGAATCTGGCCTGCCTGCTGGGACAGCAGGGAAGGAGTCTGAGGCAGGTGCCATGGTTGTAGCACTGTCATACTGCGCAAAAGAGGGTACCAGTGCTGGCGCAGCCAGTCTGGCGCAATCAGGATTGTCCTTGGCTTGTACGGTTTGATTTTTAGTAGAACCTTTGAGAGGAGTGGTACAGGGGGGAAGGCTGAGACAGAGGCTTTCCCCTAGATGAAGGACAGGGCATCTACTTTCCAAGCTTGGCTGTGGGGAGTTCTGGTGTAATATTTGCTCAATTGATAGTTCTGAGGGGAAGCAAAAAGGTCCACGTGGTGCCCCACACCTGTTCCTCAACAGCTTGAATATTTGGGGTTCCAGTTTCCACTCGTGTGGATCCATGAGATTTCTGCTTAAGTTGTCTGCCAATGAATTTAGTTTGCCTGGCAGGAATTGAGCTTTTAAGTGCACTTGGTTGCTCAAAGCTGTGTTCCACAGAGCCAGAGAGTACAGTGGGTAGGAATGGATTCACCCCTGCTTGTTTATGTACCACATAACTTTGGTGTTGTCTTTACCAATAGTTGTCCTGGAAGAATAAGGCCCTTGAAGGCTGTCAGAGCATTCTGCACAGCTAACATTTCTTTTTGATTGATATGCAGGTGCATTTGCTTTGGGTTCCATTTGCCCTGAATGCACTGCCCTGCCATGTGAGCCCCTCATGCATAGTCTGATGCATCTGTTAGGGTTTGGGCAGCAGGGGGTAAAATGAAAGGGAGTCCCTTGTTGTGATTGCAGGCCTCTGCCCACCAAAGGAACTCTGTCCTTAGGCAAGGAATGATGAGAATCATTGTTGCCAGGTCCTGAGAATGTTGACACCAGAGACATTTTAGGTACCACTGAAGTTTCCTCATATGCAGTCTTGCAAATGGCATTAGTAGAATGCAAGAGGCTGTGAACCCTAGGGCGAGCAGTATTTTTCTTACAGATAGCCGGGTTTTGGTGGCCAGTAGATTGAAATAGTTTGTCAAATAAATTTGTTTCTCTGGAGTGAGGAATGCCATCTGGGAAGTTGTGTTCAAGCTTGCTCCCAGGAATACAATCTGTTGGCTGGGTACCAGTTGTGATTTATTTTCACTGATGGTGTACCCCAGTGAAGTGAAAAGTCTCTTTACAAATGCCAGGTGCTGAAGCAGTAATTCCTGAATGTCCCCCTGAATCAGGAAATCGTCCAAGTATGGGTAAATTTGAATTCCTCTCTGCCTGCAATATGCAATGGCTGGAGCTAGGCACTTGTGAATACGCTGGGCACAGTAGATAAGCCAAAGGGAAGTGCAGAGAACTGATGGTGCATAGAGCCTGCTCTGAAGCATAGATATTTTCTGCAGGACTTCCTTATGGGAATGTGCAGATAAGATTCTTTTAAATCTGGGGTTGCTAGCCAGGACTCCTTGCATAGGAAGCAGCTGTTGGAGAGTTAACATTTTGAATTTTGGAACCACCAAAAAGGTGTTGAGAGTAGACCGATCCAGGATAGGATGCAAAGAGTTTTCTTTTCTGGGGACCAGAAATAGTCTGGAGTAAAAACCTTGTCCCCTTTGTTCTGCTGGGACAGGTTGAATAGCCTTGATACTGAGAAGAGAAAGTGCTTGCTTTTGGGCCTCTGCCCACTGGTTTGGTGGTAGGTCTGGCCATCCGCTTATGGATGGGAGTGAGCAAAACTGGAATCTGTATCCCTGGGAAACAATGTTTAAGACCCATTTGTCTTGGGTAATGTAGTGCCAATTTCTGGCATGCAGTGCAAGGATGGAGGCTTACTACTCCCAGTTTTGGACATGGGAACATTCCACTGCTTAGATCTGTGCATAGCCTCAGACTGAAGTCTTGGTGGTCTGCTGCCCCTGGGTTTGGGCTGAGAAGGCCTGGAAGGGACTGGAAAAGACCAGTTTTTTGAAGGCCAATGCCTACTGAATCTACGTGCCTGTACTTGTAAGAAATCATTAACAGTTTGCATAGATTTAGCTTTCTCCTCCATTCTTTTGAGGACTTCTGCTTTATTACCAAATAGATGCTCTTGATTTAATGGTGCATCCAGTAAGTTTGCTTTGACATGATCTGGCAAGTTTTGTTCCTTAAGCCAAGCATGTCTTTTAAGAACAGACCCAGTGACAGCAGCCCTGCAAAAGATGCTTCTAAAGCATCAAACCCACACTGCAAAGTATGTTTACCACACTGATTTGCAGAATGCATTAACTCTTGTAAATCTTTGTGTTCTGCACAATCAGGAATCAACTTTTTTTTTTAAATTAGCTCCATAATATGCTGCTGATGCTTTAACATATGAAACTGGCAATTTAAAGCCCTAATGGCAATCGTAGCAGAGGTGTACACCTTCCCCCCCCCATCTATCTACTGTCCTGGAATCCCTGTCTGAAGGGGTAGCATTTTTGGCAGTTGTAGCCTTAATGCTTTTAGGTCCCTGGGAAATGGTATCTGGATCTGCAGGAGGATTCCTAAAAAGGAATTTGTGGGAGTCAGGCACTCTATAGTACTGGTCAGGTTTCCTGGGAGCTGGAGGCAAGGTATCAGGGGTAAGGCTGGATTCCAGGAATACATCCACAATTTCCAGAACGGAAGGGATAGCTAGAGGCCTGTGATGAGGCGAGCTTAAAAAATCCCCCGAGTCTGTTTTTGGACTGGGAGTAGTCCTGGCTCTCCCAGCGGAAATGTTCTCCAAGGGTGTGCAGGGTTTCACCAAAGGAAAAATGCTCTGGAGGGGAAGCAGAGGGAATGGAATCCTCTGCATCAGAATCCTCATAGGTAGATAAGGGTATATCTTGGAAATTAGAAGGATCAGAGTAATCAGATTCCTGATCAGAAGAATCAGAAGGAAAATCAGTTATAGGTCTTTTTGAGGGGGAAGGCTGACTTCCCCTAATTAAAGTAAAGAGGTCATCAGTCATTCGAAAGTAATGAGGTCCTCAGCCATTCTAATCATTTGTTTTTGTGGCATGTGGGCCTTAGAATGCGCTTTGGTCAGTTTTCCTAGGCAAAGTGCATACTTTAGGCCTGAGAAATTCTGTATTTTTGGTTTAAAATGTAGTCGGTTTGATATGAAGATCGGAACGCCTGAAAACACCCTCAGAAACCGGTGCCTGCATAGCAGCTCTGGTCCCATCCATGGTAGACATCTGCAGGTTTCATAGTCAAAGAAGCATCGCACAGCATACCGGACTCCGAATGGGTCTCAGTAGAGGCCTGCGAATCAGTAGAAGCTAGCATCAGGGGCAGCGAAAAAACCTCACTGAGTACCGGTGGACTGGTGACTAGCTTAATGGTAGCGTCATCGGCAGCCTTGGACCTATGCGGTCCGTCTCTGTCTTTATCCTTTTGTTTTTTCGGAAGATCAGTAGTCGGATGGCTTACCAAAGACATTTTGGAGTACGGAGATTGAGAGTGAAAGAATTTAGCTACAAAAATAGCCCAACGAATAGTTCGGGAGTTAAACAAGGCACAAAACCGACAGTGAGGGACGTTGTGGTCTGGGCCTAAACAGGTGACGCAGTTAAGAATGAAAATCTGAGGTATAAGCTTTCCACACGCAAGACAATTTTTCTGACATTAGTTAGAGGAAGAAAAAAAGGATCCCCAACGGGGTACTTATCTTACAGAAGACTTCAGGTCTGAAACTCGAAAAACGAAAATTTCGGGAGTCAGCCGACCGGCACTTGCGAGCCACTTCTGCTTCGGGCACCACATGGCAAGAAAAACTAATGTAATGGCATCGGCTGCATATTTTATACCCCTGACGACCTGACGTCATGGAAGTGACAGCATCCGACACAGAAATCCCAAGACTCTGGTATTCAGGACAGCTGAGGGCTAACATTGGACAATTGAGTGCTCTGATAGCCAAGGTTGCAGAGGTGTATACTTTTTTTACCCCATCTGTCCAGAGCTCTAGAGTCTGTCAGATGGAAGAGGATTCTTGGCATAAAGTACAGTTTTGTATCTACCATAAATGTAGATGTTGGAGTGTTCACCCTGCTGCAGTCATCACACTTGGGTTATCCTGTTGTCAGGCGGTCCCGCAGTCGGCCGGAATTCCAAAGTCTTGGTACGGCGTCGGTTGCTGTCGCCTCTTCCCTGACGTCAGTGCGCCAGGGGTATATATAGTGCAACAGACGCCATTTTCTTCAGTTTTTCTTGCCCCAGATGTCAGATGCCCCCCAAAAAGGTGATCAGAAATTAGTACCAAATGGAGTAACCTCTGCCCAAACACAAAATCCCTTCAGTTATAAGCAAATACATCATTAAGGTATTGAAGAGATATAGCCAGTAGATCACAGAGGGGATGGAGGGAGGGTAACCTGGACTGCAGCAGGGCGAACACTAACATCTACATTTATGGTAGGTACAAAACTGTACTATGTTCATCGTGTTACCCTGCTGCAGTCATCACACTTGGGTTGAATCCCAAAGCTAAGGAAGGGGGGAGGTATCAGAGGGTTAGTGGAGGCTATAAGGACCTGCAGAACTGCAGTGGCGAAGCCCGCCCTGGTCTTAGAGTAAAGAGGTAAGTGATAGTGTTTGGTAAAGGTGTGAACTGAACTCCCAAGTTGCAGCTTCTAAAATCTCCTTGGTTCGAACCCCCCTTAAAGGCTGTAGAGGTAGCTGTTGCCCTGGTGGAGTGGGACCTAATGGTAGCAGGGACTGGTTTCCCATGATGAGTATAGCAGAAATGTATGCAATGACCTATCCATTTAGAAACTGTTTGCTTTGATATAGCCCTCCCTTGAGTAGCTGTAGCATAGGATACAAAGAGCTGGTCAGATTTTCTGAAAGTCTTAGTTTTGTCCAAGTAGTAACGAAGTTGCCTGTGAATGTCCAAGGAATGCAGGAGTCTCTCACCTTTGTTCTGTGGATTTGGGAAGAAGGTGGGTAAGTGGATGGTTTGATATAAAGCCACACTGGAAACCACCTTAGGCATAAAGGAAGGATTAGTTCTTAGAGAAACTCTGTCTTGATGAAAAATGAGGAAAGGTTCCACTGCCATTAGTGCCTGTAGCTCTGAGACTCTTCTAGCTGAAGTTATTGCTAGGAGCAGGTCAGTTTTCCATGATAGGAACTGAAGATCTGCACAGAAAGCTGGTTCAAAGGGAGGCACAGTGTTAGTTTTTCCAGAACAAAATTGAGGACCCATGTAGGTGTAGGAGCTCTCCTGGGTGGTCTAATGTTTTTTGCCCCTCTGAGAAACTGCCTTAGAAGAGGATGTGAAAATAAAGGTGGATCTGTGTTGTGGTGAGCTGAAATAGCTGAAGCATGGATTTTAATGGAGGAGAAAGAAAGTCCTTTGTGCAACATCTCGGCTAAATACTGTAGAATGTGAGGCATGTGAGGCTGAACTGAGTCTTGGCCTTTAGCTTGGTTCCAGGCACAAAACCTTTTCCATTTGTCCGAGTAAGCCTTCCTGGTGTTTGGCCTTCTGGCTTCCAGAACATCCAGAACTGCCTGGGAAAGAGGAGCTGGTTGTATATTTAGTTGATTTGCCATGCAGCCAGATTTAAAGTTTTGAGCTGGCTGTGAAGAATCTGATTGTTTTGTTGTGTGAGCAAATGGGGAATTTGAGGCAATATCCGTGGTGGGCTGTGGGCCATATTTCTCAATAGCGGGTACCAGTGCTGGCGTGGCCAGTCTGGGGCTATGAGAATTAGTCGTGGTCTCTCCTTTTTGACCTTCAGAAGTACCTTTGTGAGGAGAGGCAATGGAGGGAAGGCATATACTGTCAGTTTTTTCCAACAGAAAGAGTGCGTCCACTTTCCAAGCTTGATGGTGAAATGTCCTTGTACAAAATTTTTAGTTGATAGTTTTGAGGACTGGCAAACAGGTCTATGTCTGGAAGGCCCCATTTTTGAGTTATCATTGCAAATATTTGTGGATCTAGTTTCCACTTGTGGGGATCCTTGATGTTTCTGCTGAGGTCGTCTGCCAATGTGTTCTTCTGTCCTGGCAGGAATTGAGCTTGCAACTGAACTTGGTAAGCCAGAGCTGTGTTCCATAAGATCATTGTTTGCCTGCATACACGGTAGGACTGTGTACCCCCTTGTTTATGTACCACATTACTGTGGTGTTGTCCGTCTTTATTGCAAGTTGTCCTGGATGTAATAGATCCTTGAAGGCTGTCAGAGCTTTCTGTACAGCTAGCATCTCTTTTTGATTTATGTGCAGATTTATTTGATCTGCAGTCCATAGGCCTTGAATGCATTGTCCTGCCATGTGTGTCCCCCAGGCGTAGTCTGAAGCATCTGTTGTGATAGTTTGCCTGGCTGGGGGTAAGGTGAAAGGCTGACCCTTGTTGAGGTGACATGCCTGTGACCACCACAGAGATTCCTGTTGTAGGCAGGGGATGAGAGATATCATTGTGTCCATGCTGTGGCTGTGTTGAGACAATACGCTTTTTAGGTACCACTGTAATTTCCTCATATGCAGCTTTGCAAATGGTATTAGTATGCAAGATGCCATGAAGCCCAAAGCCTGCAGAATTTTTCTTGCAGTTAATTGGGTCTTTATTGCCATTGTCCTGAAATATTGAGTCAGTTGTAGTTGCTTGTCTGGCATAAGATAAGCCTTCTGGGCCATTGTATCCAAGCTGGCACCCAGGAATGTCATTTTTTGTGAGGGTACTAATTTTGACTTCTTTTCGTTTACTGTGTACCCCCAGGCAGTTTAGTAGATGCTTTACAAAGGCCAGATGATGTAGGAGAATGTCTTTGCTTTCTGCTTGGATGAGGCAGTCGTCCAGGTATGGATATATTTGAATTCCTCTTTGTCTGCAGTATGCAATTACGGGTGCCAGGCATTTTGTGAAGACTCTGGGCACAGTAGATAAGCCAAAGGGCAGTGCAGAGAATTGGTAATGGGTTGAACCTGCAATGAAACAGATATCTTCTGCAACTTTGTCTGATTGGGACATGCAGGTATGCCTCCTTGAGGTCCAACGTTACTAGCCATGCTTCCTTGCCCAACATGGGAAGTAGCTGCTGTAGAGTTAGCATCTTGAATATGGGTACTTGTAAGTGTTTAGAATTGAAAGGTCCAGAATTGGTCTCCAAGCATTGTCCTTTCTGGGCACTAGAAAGAGTCTTTAATAAAATCCTTGGCCTTGCTCTCGAGTAGGTACCAGTTGAATGGCTCATGTCCATGAGAGCTGTAATTTACTTTTGTGCCTCTGCCCATTCATTTTGTGGCAGGTTTGGCATTCCTCTTTTCATTGATAAGGTGTGAAAGTGGAATCTGCATCCTCGTAAAATTAAGTCTAGGACCCATTTGTCCTTTGTGACAATGTGCCAGCTGTCTGCAAAAAGTGCGAGTTCCCCCCCCAAGGGGGCTGCCAAGAGAGTGTTTCTTGGCCAGATGAGGTGCAAGTCATTGAGTTTGCCTTCTGGTAGATTGGGACCTGTCTTCTCCTCCCTTTTGTGTTGTAGTGCCCCATTGGCGTGGCTTATACTGGGCTTGTGGTTGTCCTCTGCCCCTTGGGCGTCTGTATTTACCCCTCTGTGGTCTGTCAGTAGCTGGAAAGGACCAATTTTTTGTTGGCCAGTTTCTGCTGAAGCGAGGGGGTTGTACCTGTAGGAAATCTTTGACTGTCTGCATAGATTTTGCCTTATCCTCCATTTTCTTTAAAACAACTTCTGCTTTAACTCCAAAAAGCACATCCTGCTGTAAGGGAGCATCTAGTAATTTTGCTTTAACATGATCAGGCAGAGTTTGTTCCTTTAAACAAGCATGCCTACGTATAATAGACCCAGTGACAGCTGCTCTGCAAGAGGCCTCCAAAGAATCAAACCCACATTGTAAAGTATGTTTTCCCACCTGCTCAGTGGCATGCAACAGATCCTGTACTTCTTTCAATTCAAATTGTTGAGGGAGAGTGGTTATTCTTTGCTTTAATTGAGAGATTAGGAATTGCTGATATTTAAGCTTGTGAAATTGGCAATTCAGTGCCCTCATAGCTAGTGCGGCTGAGGTGTAAACCTTTTTCCCCCACCTGTCTAGCGCTCTGGAATTCCTCTCAGAAGGTACTGGGTTTTTAGCCATAGAAGCCTTAGCCCCCTTGGGACCCTGGGAGATGGTCTCTGGGTCAGCTGCAGGGCTTTTGTAAAGAAATTTGTGGGAATCAGGCACTCTATAGCATCTGTCAGGCTTAGCCGGAGCAGGAAGTAGAGAGTCTGGGTTCAAACTGGATTCTAAATAATCATCATCCACAATGTCCAAAACTGGTGGGATGGCAAGTGGTCTGTGTTGGAGGAGTAAAAGAAACTCTCGAAGCCTTTTCTTCGAGTCAGAGTAGTCCTGACCTTCCCAGTGAAAATGTTCCCTCAGTGTGTAAAGTTTCCCCAAAGGAGTAGTCTTCAGGAGGAGAAGCTGAGGGAATAGTCTCCTCAGCATCAGAATCTTCATAAGGAGAGAAGGAATAATCTTGGTCCTCAGAGGAGTCTGAAGAAATGGACACTTGTTCAGAGGATGCATTATCTTCCTCTTGTCTAGGCCTTTTGTCAGGAAGGGGCTGGGAACCCCTGATTAAAGAAATCAAATCTTCAGCCATTTTGAGCATCTGTTTCTTAGGCATGGGGCCTTGAACAGGAGCCTGAAGTGCAGTCCTTTTAGTCTTCGACTTAGGAAAACGTTTTAATGGTGAGTCTCGTCAGTGTGAAAACACCTTCAGAAACCGATGGTGTTTCTGTAGCACCGACATCTTTTGTAACAATGTCGGAAGGGCCTGAACTAAATGGCTGTGTCGGCCTGGTGCCTTCCGCCAAAATTTCTGTAGTGGTCTCTGGTTCCAGATCTGCGGTAGTCAGGGGCTGCGTCGGAGCCTCACTGAGGACCAGAGAACCGGAGACCAGATCAGTCGAGGCCTCAGAGTCTGGCTTAGGCCTGGGCTGTCTGTCCTTATCCCTGCGTTTTTTGTGCATGCCAGTAGTCGGTTGCTCCGACGGCATGGTGTAGTTAAATTTCCTACCATAGTGTCATGCGAAATCAAAGCGTCTTTTAATAGTACGCTTATTAAACCTAGCACAAAACCGACAAGAAGTGAAGTGACGTCGTGGTCTGGGCCTAGGCAAGGTATGCAATAAGAATGAAAATCCTTATGAGGTATTTGCTTCCCACAAGAAATACAATTGTTAACTTTTTCTGACATCGGTCTGAGGCAAGAAAAGTTTCCCCAACGGGGTACTTACGTTTATAGAAGACTTTGGTCTGAAATTCGAAAATCTCATGAGTTGGCCGACCGGCACTTGCGAACTGCTTCTGCTTCGGGCACCACGCGGCAAGAAAGACTGGAGAAAATGGCGTCGGTTGCACTATATATACCTCTGGCGCACTGACGTCAGGGAAGAGGCAACAGCAACGGACGCCAGACCAAGACTTTGGAATTCCGGCCGACTGAGGGGCCGCCTGACGACAGGATAACCCACCAAGTGTGATGACTGCAGCAGGGTAACACGATGAACATCTAGTCTTAGCTCCTTTGGGTCCCTGTGTAATGACTCGGGGTCTGCAGCAGGGTTCCTGTACAGGTATCTGTGAGAATCCAGTACTCTTGTTGTACCTGTCAGGTTTAGCTGGAGCAGGAGACAGGGCATCAGGGGCCAAACTGGATTCAAGGAAAATGTCATCCACCACTTCTAGAATAGGTGGGATGGCCAGGGGGTCTCTGTGCTGGGGCAGGTCCAGAAACTCTCAAGTCGTTTCTTTGACTGTGGGTACTCCTGAGATTCCCAATGAAAATGTTCCCTGAGGGAGTGAAGGGTTTCCCCGAAGGAGAGGTCCTCTGGAGGGGAGGCAGAGGGGATGGACTCCTCTGCATCTAAATCCTCAAACAGTTAAAGGTTGCTGTTCCTCTTCAAAAGCAGAATAATCATATTCCTCAGAGTCTTGGTCTGACAATTTCTGGGGAAGAAAGCCTTTTCCTTTTAGGAGTCGGGGTCTGAGTACCTCAGATAAGGGAGATGAGATCCTCTGCCATTTTAAGCATTTGAGCTTGGGGTGGGGAGCAGTAGCAAGATGGTGGCTAGAAGCAGATTTCCTAGGAGTGGCCTGGCTTTGTGGCCTGAGAGAATCTGGTCTCTGAGAAATGGTAGTCAGAAGAGAAGACTGTTTTTGCCTAGAATTGATAAGCACCGGCTTCCTAGGAGGCAGCTTGCACTGTGTCGCGGCTCCGGACCCAACTGAGGCTGAGACAGCCAAAAGCTCGGAAGACAAAGTGGATTTCTGTGGCATTCCAGACTTTGAAATGGTCTCGGTAGAGGCCTGTGTAGAAAGCGAGTTGGGCATCAGGAGCTGCAAAAGCGCCTCACTGAATTCCTGAAGATTGACTTGCTTAGCGGTAGCATCGTTGGAAGGCTTACGTTTTTTCGGAATGTTGTCTGATTGTTGGCTGATGGACACCATATCAGAATTTGAAGACCAAATACAAAAATACTTGTCTACAAAAAGAGCTCTATGGCAAAAGGTTCTCGCATAAGAGAGCACAGAACCGGCAACGAGGGATGTCATGGTCTCGGCCTAAACAAGTGACGTAGTAATAATGAAAGCCTCTGTGTGGGATCTGCTTTCCACAGTCGAGACAATTGTTAACTTTTTTGGACATTGGTTAGTGCAAGAAAAAAGGGTCCCCAACAGGATAATTAGCTTTAGACGGTTTATGCTGAAATTCGACTTCTGGTAGTGACTGACCGGCACTCATGCGAACTGCTTCTGCTACGGGCTCCACTGCAAGAAAGACTGATGTAATGATGTCGGCTGCCTTGCTTTACAGTACTGATTACCTGACATCAGACTACAGGCGACAGCAGCCGGCGCACAAAAACATTGAATCTAGTATTCAGGCTGACCAAGGGCTACCACAGCAGGGATAACCCACAGGTGATGACTACAACAGTGAAACACGAAGAACATCATAACTATTTCTGTGGGAGGGTAGCATGGGAATGTGCAAGTAAGCCTCTTTTAGGTCCAATGTGGCCAAGAAAGCCTTGGAAGGTATGACAGGAAGAAGGCTTGGGAGCGACAGCATTCTGAAGGTGGGAACCTGTAAGAATAGATTTAGGAAGTAAAGGTCTACAACAGGTCTTCTCCATGGTCAGTCATTTTTGGGGACAAGGAACAGATGAGAGTAGAAGCCTTTTCCTTCCTGTCCTGAGGGGACAAGTTCTATGGTACCCAAATTCAGGTGGTCTGTCAGGACTCATGGCAGAAGATGCCTGGTCTTAGGGATAGCCTTTCTTTCCAGGAAAGGAAGTATCCTTTTTGGATGATGGCCAAGATCCATCTGTCTGTGGTGATGGTTTTGCAAAAGGGCAGGCAGTGAGTCAGATGGGCCAGAGAGGGGTAAGGGGGCAAGGCAGTCATGCATTGTTGGGGTCTCCTCGGTATTGAAAGGGCTGCCTAGGGAGAGGTTGAGGGGTAGCTGTTCTGAAAGAGGTTGGTCTTCTGGTACCTCTTCTAGGCCTGGAAGAGGCAGATCCAGCAGGGGCTGGGTTACATCTTACAAAAGTGGCTTTGGCTGGGTAGTTCCTATAGTATTTGGGGATGGGGGACAACAATAAATGTTTTGTCTTGTAATTCCTTACTCTTTTCTTGCAGGTTCTTAAATAGATCTGCAGATTGTTTTTCAAAGAGGAAATTGGGGTCCAGGGGGCCATCCAGGATCTTAGACCAAGTCCTCTGGTAGGTGCTGAAGTCTAAGCCAGGAATATCTCCTGAGAAAAGAGGCAGATGCTGCAGAGCGAGCAAAAGCCTTTCCAGCATCACAGTTGCACCTGATAGTGTGTCTGGCTACTTGGGCAGCCACAAAATTTTGAAGAAATGTCAGCTTTAGTGGGGAAGTCAGTACTGGCTAGTAAGGTGGCAGCTTGATGGCTTAGTGGTAGGTCATACAGACTAATGTTACCAAGGTCCTGGGTTTGAGACTGGCAGTGGGAATTTATTTCTTATAAATGCCTTAGGGCAGATTGCCTAGTATAAACCTATGAACTTGAGAGACCAGGTCCAAAGCAAATTTGGTCATACGAGTTTGATAGTTGGCTGTAAAAGCCAAAATGGAAGAGGTGTAGACCTTCTTACCAATCCTATCCGTAGATTTGCTACATTTGTCAGTGGGTAAGAGTGAGGCAGATGGAATGAGTCTGGAATGTTTGTCCAGATATGTGGCAATCACAGCTGAGTCTGCCAGAGGGGGGTCTGACTACAAATATTTGATCCTCAGGCACCTTGCAAAAGCGGTCTGGGTGTTTAGGGGCAGGTGGCAGAGAGTCTGGTGTCTTAGATACAGAGAAAAAAGCATCTAAGTATGCAGGGATGACAAGTGGGATAGCAGAAGGTGAGGGGGATTCTACCTGTAACAATTCAAAGTACCTTTTCTGGGTTTCCGACATTTGAGAGGTGTCCCATTTGAAATTCTTTCATTCTGGTGATAGTTTCACCAAATGTAATATCCTCTGGAGGGGTCTCTCCCTCAATAGATTCATCTGGAGAGTAGTACTCCTGAGGGGAAGCAATTTGTGAGGTGTAAGAGATGGATTCCTCAGAAGAGGAGTAATCAGTGTCTTGCTCTTCTTCCCTTTCCTGAGAGGTTGGAGGGGGACAGAAGAAGCAGGCCTAGGGCTTAGCAGTGGTAGAGTAGAGGGTGATGATGCTGAAGGCCAAGGGCCATAAAGGCCTGCATCAAGGAGGAAGTGAAGGACTGCCAGTCCAGTAGGCCTTCCTTAGTCATGGTCAAATGTTTTGGCCTTTTGTTTTCTTTCGGATGGAGTGGATATAACAAAAGTAGCTTCCAGAGGAGGGATCCCGGTCGGGGGCTTTGCTAAGTCTGATTCCCCCTCAACGACGGTAGTTGGGTTCTGGGCTGGCTCCAGGGACGTACCGGTCATCAGCTGCAACACAGCTTCCACAAAGGTCACCGCTGAAGTCGATGGTTCTTCCAAACGCCTCTCAACTCCTGAACCAGAAGATGGCGGGCATCTGGTAGTAGAGTGGCAGAGGAAGAGGGCCTAGGAAACCTGGCCTTCTTATGCAGAGATTCTGTCTATGCCTCCGAGTTGGGATCCATCCTAAGGGCTAAATGCTTAAGCCGTTGGTTCTCCGAATAAAGATTAAGGGTGGCCAGATGGCTGCGCAAGGTCTTGGGTACAAATGACTGGCAAATGGAGCAGACGTAGTCGTGCTCCCGGCCTAAGCAAAAAAAGCAGCGGTCGTGCGAGTATTTATGGGGAATCTGGCACGAATTGGCATTTACCCTTTTTTGCTGACATCGGCTATGGCTAGCTACAACAAACCAAGCTTAGCAAGATAACAGAAGGAAAAAAAACTCCAACGGGGTACTTAGCTTTTTAGACGTTTGCATTGAAGGAGCGAAGCACAAGACGCATTGGTCTGCAGCTGAAAAGTTCTGAGGTCTTTGCGTGCAGACATCACATTTAAGGATCCTAGTTTATGGCCTTACGTGTGACATCCAACACAGCTGCAACAGCCAAGCTGAAGCTTTTGTATAGGAGCCAACGTTCAGGTCACCTGAGGAAAAAAAATCCCACAAGAATACGGCGACATAGGAAAAGGACATCATTCATTCTCAAGAAAACCCTACCTCTGTGGAAAATGAGAACAATGATCTACCATAAGAGCTTGAAACTCAGTCTTCTTGGAAGATGAAAGCAACCAGCAAAACTACTTTTCATGTTAAGAACCTCAAGTCAGCCAGATAAAATGGTTCAAATGGCGCAACTGTTAGCGTTTGCAAAACAAAATTAAGATCCTAAGGAGGAACCATCAGTTTTCTTAGATTTGCCTTATATAAAGCCTCTTTCAAAACATTCCAATAGTAATGCCTTGAAAGAGGGAGATCTGTGGGCAAAAACTCAAATGGCAGACAAATGAACCTTGATAGCAGAGTAAGACAGGCCATGGGAAGGTACACTTGGGTAAAATCTTACCACAACTGTAGATGTCCTTTTCACTGCTGCAGTATTCTTTACTTAAGGGATCTCCTGCCAAGGACAGTCCGTCTGGGCAGTATACCAAAGCCTTTAATACTTATAGGCATTTTACGTGACATGTATGCTACCTGCACATGGCATAAGGCATAAAGGAGGCATACGGACACACAAATTCAGAACTGAAAAAGCCTCAGGAGGAACAGAATGCCCTTAAGGACAAGGAGAAAGTGTGCATCTCGAGAGAGAAAAAAAGAGGACAATGAAGAACCCCTTGGCCAGGACGACAAGAAAACTACAGAGCAAGACCTAACAGAGGGGGGTAGGAAGGAGGGAATGAATATTGCAACAGCGAAGAGGGGGACATGTACTGTAATGGTAAGATTTTACACAACTGTACTGTGTCCTATATTACTGGTGCAGTACTCTTTACCTAAGGAAGCATAAGAGTGCAAAAGGAAACCTGGGAGGAGGAAGGCTCCGAAGATCCCTCTACAAACTCATGCAGGATAGCCCTGACAAGACCTGCCCTGGTCCTGGAAATAACATACAACTTGTAATGCTTAGTAAAACATACAGTGGACCAAGCAGCAGCCTCAAGGATGGAGCTGGTGTACAAATTCTTGAAAAAAAGCACCAGAGGAGGCAACTGCCAGTGCAGAATGTGCCTTTACTGATGAAGAAAGACATTTTCCATGAAGACAGTAACAAAAAGAAATGACCTTAGAAATCCAGGAGGAGATGGTTTGCTTAGAAACAGACAAACCCAAAGTCCTGGCATGAAAAGAAAAGATGCTCACTTAGTTTTTACTCAAATAACATCAGAGTTGTCTATGCAAATCCAAAGTGTGAAGAACCTTCTCACTGGTAGACTGTGGAAAAGGAGAGAGAGAAAGAAGATGGACATACTGATTAAGGGATAGTTCACTGACCACCTTGGGCATAAAAGAAAGAACAGTATGAAGAGATACCCTGTCTCTATGGAAAAAGTACAGCTTTGTACCTACCATAAATGCAGATGTCCGATAGGTATGCATCTGCAGTCATCACATATGGGTTGTCCTGCCTCAGGCAGCCCTTCGGTCGGCCGGATTCCAAAGTCTGGCCTCGGCTGATGTCGCACTTTCCCCGACGTCAGAGCGTCTGGGATATAAAAGCATCAGCCGATGCCATTTTCCTCAGTTTTTCTTGCCCCAGATGCCAGGTGCTCTCTAAGGAAGGCTAAAATTTGGAGATATGCAGTGCAAAAACAAATCCAAACATGCACAGTACTATAAAAACAAATACACCATAATAGATCCCCCCAGCTAGCTATAAGAGGGGTAAGTACCCAAGAAGTATACCACAGAGGGGAAGGAGGGAGGGTAAAACCTGACTGCAGATGCATACCTATCGGACATCTACATTTATGGTAGGTACAAAACTGTACTATGTCCTTCAAGGATGCATCTGCAGTCATCACATATGGGTAGAATACCATAGCCAATCTGGGGGTGGAGGTACTAGGTAAAGGATGGTGTAGCTAAGATACCCTGCAGGACTGCCATAGCAAAACCTGCTCTGGATCTGGAGTATAAAGGTAAATTGTAATGCTTGGCAAATGTATGCACGGAGCTCCATGTAGCAGCTTCTAAAATGTCCTTGGTAGCCACCCCTCTTAGGAAGGGTGTGGTGATTGCTGTGGCTCTCTTGGAATGAGGTCTAATGTTAGCTGGCACAGTTTTTCCATGAGAGTAGTAACAAAAACAAATGCAATTTCC
Source organism: Protopterus annectens (assembly GCF_019279795.1). Taxonomy (NCBI): domain Eukaryota; kingdom Metazoa; phylum Chordata; order Ceratodontiformes; family Protopteridae; genus Protopterus; species Protopterus annectens. The sequence continues at coordinate 1,215,366,364 of NC_056727.1, forward strand.
TATCCATTTTGAAATTGTCTGTTTGGAAATTGCTTTCCTTGTGCCCCAGCAGCATATGCTACAAACAGCTGGTCAGTCTTTCTGTAACTTTTAGTTCTGTCCAAGTAGTAGCGCAACTGTCTATGTCCAGGGTGTGCAGAAGCTTCTCCCCTTTATTTTGTGGTTGTGGGAAGAATGTAGGCAAGTGAATAGCTTGGTTCAAAGATACCCTGGATACCACCTTTGGCATAAATGTAGGATTGGTTCTCAATGAAACTCTGTCCTGATGAAAGATAAGAAATGGCTGTACTGCCATTAGAGCTTGTAACTCAGATACTCTTCTTGCTGAGGTTATGGCCAGAAGGAAGGCAGTTTTCCAAGACAGAAACTGTAGATCTGCAGATGCTGCTCGTTCAAAGGGAGGAAGTGTTAGTTTTTCCAACACGAAGTTAAGGTCCCAAGTAGGTAGAGGTGGTTTCCTTGGAGGATGGATGTTTTTGATTCCTCTTAGAAACTGTCTCAGGAGAGGATGAGAGAAGACAGGTGGATTAACATTGTATTCTGCTGAAATTGCTGAGGCATGTATCTTAATGGAAGAGTAAGACAGGCCGTTGTGGAACAATTCTGCCAAATATTCCAGTATATGTGCCATGTTCATCACTGTCACATCTAGGCCCTTTGTTGTGTTCCAAGTGTGAAATCTTTTCCATTTTGCTGAATATGCCTTCCTTGTGGAAGGCCGTCGAGCTTCCATAATATCCTTCACTCTCTGGGATAGCTTAACCTGAGGAGGAGTCATGGTATTTTCCAGGCAGTTAGCTGCAAGGTTTTCAGGTTGGAATGCAGAGTCTTGAAATTGTGCTGCGTCAGTAGAAGTGGCCATAGGGGGAGAGGCCACGGTTTCGTCTGCGACATGCTCTAACAGTGGGTACCAGTGCTGTCTTGGCCAGTTTGGAGCTATCAGAATCACTCTGGGCTGCTCTGTCCTGATCTTCGGTAAGACCTTGGTCATTAACGGGAGAGATGGAAAAGCATACACTGTTAGAGCTTTCCAGCTGAAAGAGAGTGTGTCCACTTTCCATGCTTGTGGGTGGTATGTCTTTGAGCAGAATTTCTTCAGTTGATGATTGTGGGGGGAGGTGAACAGATCTATTTCCGGCCTTCCCCATGATTGTGTTATGAGTAAGATGATGTCTGGGTGCAGCATCCATTCGTGTGCATCCATGATATTTCTGCTTAAGCTGTCTGCCAGTATATTGTCTTTCCCTGGCACGAACTGGGACTGCAGCTGTATATTGGGTTTCAAGGAAAGTACCCATAGATTCATTGCCAGTCTGCAAAGAGAGTAGGAATGGGTGCCTCCTTGCTTGTTTATGTACCACATAACTGTGGTGTTGTCTGTCCTTATGAGTAGGTGGCCTTGATGAAGAAAAAGTTTGAAGGCCTCGATTGCGTGCATCACTGCCAGCATTTCCTTTTGGTTTATGTGCATGCGCAGCTCTCTGTGACCATAGCCCTTGGATACATCTGCCCTCCATGTGTGCTCCCCAACCTTGGTCTGAAGCGTCCGTAGTGATGGTTTGGTTGGCTCTTGGCTTGCTGAAGGGCAACCCGCTGTTTGACTGGCAGGCTTGAGTCCACCACAGAAATTCCTTTTGGAGGCATGGAATGAGTGGGATCAAAGTTTCTGAGCTGTGACTGTGTTGAGTCCATAAACTCCTTAGGTACCATTGTAATTTTCTTATATGCAGCCTTGCTTGTGGAATCAGAAGAATGCAAGATGCCATGTAACCCAGGGCCTGCAGGATTTTCCTTGCAGTTAGCTGAGTTTGTCTTGTCAGATTCTTGAAGTAATCCGGTAGTTGTTTTTGTTTTTCTTCTGTGAGAAAGGCCATTTGGGTGGTTGTGTCTAGATCCGCACCCAGAAAAGTTATTCTTTGGGATGGAACAAGTCTTGATTTGTGGATGTTGACTGTATATCCCAAGGCCTGCAGTAGGTGGATGGCATAATCCAAGTCCTTTAACAAAGTTTGCTTGCTGTCCGCTTGTATAAGGCAGTCATCCAGATATGGGTAAATTTGAATCCCCTGAAGTCTGCAGTGTGCAATTACTGATGCCAGGCATTTTGTGAATACTCTGGGCAGTAGATAAGCCAAAGGGCAATGCTGAGAATTGATAATGCTCTGACCCTGCAAGAAATCTGAGGTGTCTTCTGCAACTTTGTCTGATAGGGACATGCAGGTATGCCTCCTTGAGGTCTAGAGTCACCAGCCAAGACCCCTTGCCCAGCATGGGAAGGAGTTGCTGTAGAGTCAGCATTTTGAATTTTGGCACAATGGGGTAAGTATTCAGTGCGGACAAGTCGAGAATAGGCCTCCATTGATTTTCTTTTCTTGGAACAAGGCATAATCTGGAGTAAAATCCTTGGCCTTGTTCTGAAAGAGGTACCTTTTCTATAGCTTTCATTTGTATTAAGTTGGAAATTTGTTTCAAAGCCTCTGCCCTCTGATTTGGTGGCAGGTCTGGCATGCCTTTTCTTTTTGGCAATGTGTGGAAATGGAACCTGTATAAATGTCTATTATTTGCAGTGTCCATGTGTCCCTTGTAATGCTGTGCCAATTTTTTGAAAATAAAGAAAGCTTTTCGCCCAAAGGTGCTTCTAATTGAGACCTGGTCGGCGGAGTCAAAACAAAGTCATTGAGTCTGTCCTGGTGTAGTAGTTGTAGTTCCTGCACTACCTCTCTGGTTGGGAGGCTGCCATTGACGGCCTCCGTAGGAGCCTCTAGCTTGCCCTCTACCTCTGGCACGCCTATTCCTGCCTCTCTGAGATCTGAGTCCAGAAAGGACCAATTCTTAGTAGGTCAATTTCTGCTGAATCTCGGTGGATGGACTTGCAGAAAGTCTTTGACTGTTTGCACAGATTTTGCCTTTTCTTCAAATTTCTTTAAGACCTCTTGAGCCGTGGAACCAAATAATTTTTGCTTTTCCATAGGAGCATCCAAAAGCTTAGCTTTAACATGGTCTGGCAGAGATTGTTCCTTCAGCCAGGCATGCCTACGTATGACTGCACCTGTCATAGCTGACCTACATGAAGCTTCCAATGCATCATAACCACACTGCAAGAAATGGTTACTAACCTGCTGGGAGTTATGTACCAGATCCTGAAGGGATTCGCGATCAAGGGGTTCAGAAGAAGACAGTTTCTTATGCAATTCATCTAACAAATACTCTTGGTACTGTATCATATGAAATTGACAATTTAATGCCCTCATGGAAAGAGTTGCAGAAGTATACACTTTCTTACCCCATCTCTCTAAAGCTCTGGACTCCCTTTCAGAGGGTAGAGGATTTCTAGCAGTGGCAGCTGCAACCCCTTTTGGGCCCTGGGAAATAATTTCTGGATCAGCAGAGTGGGCCTTGTACAGGTGTAGATGTAAGTCCGGGACCCTGTAGTACCTATCAGGTTTGCCAGGAGCCGGAGGGAGAGAGTCAGGGGCTGTACTAGCATCAGAGTACACATCATCAATGACATTCAAAACAGGAGGTATAGCTAAAGGCCTATGCTGAGGTAAATGTAAAAAGGTCCTTAATCTCTTTCTAGAATCAGAGAATTCCTGACCCTGCCATTGAAAATGTTCTCTCAGAGTGTAATGTCTCTCCAAAGGAAAACTCTTCAGGAGGGGAGGCCGAGGGAATAGATTCTTCAGCATCAGAATCCTCGTAGGCCGAATAAGCCTCCTCCTGGTGGTCTGAGAGTAGAGCCACCAGTGGACTCATCTGAGGAGTGGGGGTCAGAGGGCTCAACCCTGGGCCTTTTGTCTGGAGGTGGTTGAGAGCCCCTGTCCGGATGAGGTTGAGAACCTCTAATTAAGGAGATAAGATCCTCTGTTAAGCTAAGAATCTGTGAGCCAGTAGAAGGTCTCAGAGGTAACCTTGGGAGGCAAAGCTTTAGTAAGTTTAGCAGCTTTAGCCCTAGAGAAAGCCTTAATGGACATGGATGCAGGAGGTCTGGCTGCACCACGTGCAGGAGTAGACTTGTCTAAAGGAATGGTGTTGGAAGGTTCCTGGACACCAGTTTCAGAAGGTAATTCAATAACCGACTCGGCCGGGGCCTCCGGGGCCGAGGTAGTCGGTTGCGCGGTTTCGGTAATCGGAAGTACCAAGGACTCTGTTTCAGCCGAGACCGACACACTCGCGGTAGGCCTGACCGTGGTTTCAGCCGAAACTGCGGCCCGCATGCGTCGGTCCTTGTCCTTCCGTTTCTTAACTAAATGCGAAGTCGGAGTCTCCGACGGCATCTTGTAAGCAAAACTAGCCTCAAAGAATTCCTCTGCAAACTCCAACCGACGTCTAAGAGTTCGTCGGTTGAAGGAAGCACAGGCTGAACAAGCCGAGCCGAGACGTCGTGGTCTGGGCCTAGGCAGGGGAGGCAGTAAGAGTGGAAATCCTTATGAGGTATTTGTTTCCCACAAGTTAAACAATTATTAACGATCTGACATCGGCTGAGGCAAGAGAGAGTCCCCAATGGGGTACTTAGCTTTTTCGAAGTCTTCGGTAGCTGAATCACAGGAGCTGGCCGGCACTTGCGAACTGCTTCTGCTTCAGGCACCACGCAGCAAGAAAGACTGAGGAAAATGGCGTTGGCTGATGCTTTTATACCCCAGACGCTCTGACGTCGGGGAAAGTGCGACATCAGCCGAGGCCAGACCCAGACTTTGGAATCCGGCCGACCGAAGGGCTGCCTGAGGCAGGACAACCCATATGTGATGACTGCAGATGCATCCTTGAAGGACATCTACGAAATGAGTAATCGCCTTGAGGACATGACGTTGACGTTCACTCTCTTAGCTGAAGTGACAGCCAAAAGAGCGGTTTTCCAAGCGCAATCTAGGAAAGCTGAAGAAGCAGGCTCAAAAGGAGCCAGAGGAATTTTTTTGAAGTACAAACCTAAGGTCCTGGGAAGGCAGAAGGAGGCCTTATATGAAGGATGCCTTTAAAAAATTGCTTGACCTCAAATCTAGAGGCCAGAGAAGAAATCAAGAGCAGACCAGCAGAAACTGCTGACAAGTGGGCTTTAGCTGAAGAATATGCCAAACCAGACTGGAGCAGATAACAGAGAACCAGATGAATCTCCACAGAGAATGGATCCTGATGGTGAGCGGCACCAGGCAGACTATTGCTTCCATTTGGATATATGATTTCCTGACGGTAGTTGCCTGGCCTCCTGCAGAACCTGAAGCATGTCCTCAGAAAAGAGGTGCCTGAAGGGGATCAAAACTCTATAACCCACAGTGTCAGTTAAAGACAGGAAAAGTGAGGAAGGATAAGAGACCCCCTTGTTCTGTGTGAGAAGATTCACCTAGTGTGGTAACTTATGGTGATTGCCCCTGGCCAAGTGATAAAGAAAGGGGAACCAATGCTGTCTGAGCTAAAAGGGAGTCTGGTTCACACAGCCTATCTAGACCTCTCCAAGGCTTTCAACACCATCCCCCACTCTGGAATTATAGATAAACTCATTAAACTAGGTATAAATCCCTATGTCACAAGAGGATTGCCAACTGGCTCACTGACAGAACCCACACTGTGAAAGTAGCAGACTCCAAATCCACAGTGACAAGTGGAGTACCATAGGGTTCAGTCCTGGGTCCTCTCCTGTTTGGTATCTACTTCTCTGAAGTACAGGCTAACACAGAAGGTCTTCGGCTAACGAAGTTCGCAGATGACTGCAAACTAGGAGCCATAATCAAAACTCCAATAGATGTGGACATCCTACAAAAGGGTCTCGGCTGAGACAGATGCCTGGTGTCAAAGCCATGGCTTCAAGCTCAATGCCAAAAAGTGCATAGTCATCCCTTTTGGTAAAAACTCTGTACCCATGAACTACCACATAGATGGTTAGTCTACTTTACACTGAAAGTGTGATAAGAGACCTTGGGACACAGGTGGACAGTAGTCTCTCCTTTGATAATCACATCGCCACAGTAGTCAGGAAATTCTCCTATGTGGCACACCTCATCACAAAAGGTTTCACATCCAGGAAAAAAAGAGGTCATTATTCCACCTCAACTAGTCACTCAGACCCATTAAAGAGTACAACGCCTCTTTTGGTATGTACCTCACAAGACATCTACAACTGGAAAGGCCGCAGAAATACCTTACAAAGAGGATTACCGGCCTCAAACAGATGCCATACACAGACGTCTCAAAAAACTGCAGCTTTACTCAGTCGCATATTGCCTACTCAGAGGCAATCTCTGCCTAATGCATAAAGCTGTCAAACCCAGAGCTTTTGGACATGCTCCACTTAAAGAAATCCCAATCCCTCCGAGCTGCACGCTCTAGGGACCTAAACCTTATCACCACAGTAAACAGAACATGCTGGAGGGATAGATTCCTGTCTCAGTGACTTCCCATACTCTGGAACAAACTACCTATCTATATCAAACAAAGCTCCTCATTAGCACTCCAAGAAAAATCTTGATGATTGGATGGGAGATAGGAAATTCACCCCAGGGATCACTTCTGTGACTCTGCTTGACAGAGGCACAGGAAAATAATTTTCTTGGGTGGCAAACGCCAGGGTACCGTTTGGCTAGGCTTATATAGGCCCTAGGGCCAATAGCCTAGTACCTACCTATGATGGTATTCAGCCTGAAAAGATGCAGAACCGGTATCTACGAGTCCTCCTTTCATGAACCCAAAACATCTTGAAATAAAATCCCTTCTTGGGCAGAGAGAACTGCTGGAATAGTGCCCCGAGCAAAACAGAATGAAGAACCTTTGGGAAAGGAGACAGCTGTTCTTGAGGAGGCTGAGGAATTTCCTGAAAAGGGAGAAAGGACTTCCAAACCATGAAATATCCCAGACAAATAATAGACAGCACCCAGGAGTAAGTGATTTGACACCAATTTGGAAGAGAAAAGGAAAGATGAAGGGACAGGTGGACCTGGATAAGGGAAAGAAAAACTGTGAAACAGAACTCATCTTACCCTGGAAAGAAGGTTTCTGGGTGGTAGGAGTCAGAGTAGACTTGGCAGGAGGCACACACCTAAAACCCGTCTTTCCTTTGGGAGGAGGGCAAGATTACCAAAGGACAAATGCAGACTTGCAGAGATAATTCCTTCGAATTTAGGGAACAGGAGAAACAAAACTGTTTCAGCTCCTGTAAGCTTTTGCCCTTGTCCGGGATATATTTGCAAAGCTCAGCAGCACAGAACTAAAAAGATTTTTTATTATGCCAAGAAGCATGCAAGTCTGGCCCTATGTCATCAAGCACAGCTTGAAGACTAAGCCAAGAATAATGCCTCCAGTAAGCCAAAGGCAGCAGCCCTGGAAGAAGCATTTAAAGAAATTTCCACTCCTCGCAGATACTATATAAAAATCTATCTGGCTTCTTAGGTGAATAGGCAAGACAGGGGATGCAGAAGCTGCAGAGCAAGTATCCAGAATGGCAGACAGGAGGAAAGAAAAGTTGTGTAAAATCTTACACAAACTACAGATGTCCTTCTCTTCCATGTTGCAGTATTCTGCATATGGGTTTACCCTTCAGTCTCGCATACTTCCGGCCAGTATTCAAAAGCTTTCTGTCCCTCTGTGGTGCAAGAGACATCTGACATAGGAGAGATATTGTGGGCCATAAAGGTGACGGCATACACCAGCTCTCGGAACAGAAGCCAGAGTCTGAGCCAGTCCTATAAGGGCAATGCCATATCATGCCATCCAGGAAGGGAAGTCATTAGATGACAGGAGAGAAAGGAGGGAGGGGAGGGTGGGAAGGAATACTGCAACATGGTCAAAGAGAAGGACATAGTACAGTAGTGTACACTTACCATAAATGTAGACGTTTGAGTGCATTCACTGCTGCAATTATCACATTTAGGTTATCTGCCTGCAGATAGCCCTCAGCCGGCCTGAATACCAGAGTCTTGGGATTTCTGCGTCGGATGCTGTCACTTCTTCCATGACGTCAGATCGTCAGGGGTATAAAACATGCAGCCAACGCCATTACATCAGTTTTTCTTGCCCCAGATGTCAGGTGCCCCCAAAACAGGAAGCAATTATATGGTGTGGAACACCCCCAGCAAAAAGCAAACACAATATAACATATGCCAAACCAAAAAGGATAGGTGAAAGCAAAGAATCAGGGGGCTGGAGGGAGGGTAACCAGGACTGCAACAGTGAATACACTCGAACAGCTACATTTATGGTAAGTGTACACAACTGTGCTATGTTCATAGTGTTTCACTGTTGCAGTCATCACATTTGGGTTGATTCCCAAAGCTACGGAAGGGTGGAGGTAGATTAAGAAGCATTAGGCCTGGCAGTCAGGCCCTGTAAGACTGCTGTGGCAAATCCAGCTCTGGATTTAGTAAAGATAGGCAAGTGGCAATGCTTGGTGAAAGTGTGTACAGAGCTCCAGCTTGCTGCTTCCAGGATGTCCCTGGTAGGGACTCCTCTGACAAATACAGTAAAGGTAGATGTATCCCTAGTGGAATGTGCTCTTATTCCCTGTGGGGTAGGTTTTCCATGGTGCTTGTAGCAGAAATGGATGCAGTGTGCTATCCATTTAGATATGGTTTGCTTTGAAAAGGCCTTCCCCCCTGCCCCCGCAACAAAGATGACTAGCAGCTGGTCAAATTTTCTGATAGGCTTAGTACTGTCCAAATAGAATCTATGCTGTCTGTGCACATCTAGAGAATGCAGTATCCTTTTCCCCTTTATTTTGAGGAAAAGGGAAAAAGTAGGCAAATGAATGGACTGATTTAAAGCCACACTAGACACCACCTTTGACATAAAAGATGGGTTAGTCCTGTGGGAAACCCTGTCCGCATGGAAGACAATGAATGGTTCCACTGCCATAAGGGCCTGCAGTTCAGACTCTTCTTGCTAAAGTGATGGCTAGAAGTAAAGCTGTTTTCCATGACAGGAATTTCAACTTTGCTGTAGCAGCCAGTTCAAAGGGGAGGGGGGTTTCCAATACAAAGTTAAGGTCCCAGGCTGGAGTGGGAGCTCTCCTGGGGGGTCTTAAATTTTTGGCTCCTCTAAGGAACTGTTCTACCAGAGGATGAGAGAAGAGGGGTGGCTCAGTATTATAATGAGCTGAGATGGCAGAGGCATGAATCTTAATTGAAGAGAAGGACAGGCCCTTGGGGATCATTTCTGTTAAGTAATCTAGTATACGAGGTAAGCTGGGCACAGTTGTGCCCATCTCTTGAGACTGGCTCCAAGAACAGTATCTTTTCCACTTTTCTGAATAGGATTTTCTAGTACTAGGCCTCCTTGCCTCAAGAAAAACATCCAGCAGCTGCTTACTGAGGATTGCTAGGGATGAGTTCAGAAGATTAGCCAGGCTGCAAGGTTCACAGTCTGAAGCTGAGGGTGCAGAATTTAGCCCCCCTGCTGGGACAGCAGGGAAGGGGTCTGAGGCAGGTGCCATGGTTGTAGCACTGTCAGACAGCGAAAAAAAGAGGATACCAGTGCTGGCGTGGTCACTCTGGTGCAATCAGGATTGTCCTTGGCTTGTCCTGTTTGATCTTTAGTAGAACCTTTGAGAGGAAAGGCAGAGGGGGGGGAAGGCTTAAACAGAGGCTTTCTGAGGAAAAAGACAGGGCATCCACCTTCCAAGCTTGGTGGTGGGGATTTCTGGTGCAGTATTTGTTCAATTGATAGTTCTGAGGTGAAGCAATTGGGTCCACCGCTGGTGTCCCCCATCTGTTCCCCAAAATCTTGAATATCTTGGGTTCCAGTTTCCATTTGTGTGGGTCCATGAGATTTCTGCTTAAGTCATCTGCCAGTGAATTTAGTTTAGCTGGCAGGAACTGAGCTTGTAGATACACTTGGTTGCTCAAGGCTGTGTTCCACAAAGCCATGGCTAGTCTGCAGAGTGGGTAGGAATGTGTTCCTCCCTGCTTGTTTATGTACCACAACTGTGGTGTTGTCTTGTCTTTACCAATAGTTGTCCTGGAAGAGTAAGGCCTTTGAAGGCTGTCAAGAGCATTCTGTACAGCTAACATTTCTTTCTGATTGATATGCAGGTGCATTGCTTTGGGTTCCATTTGCCCTGAATGCACTTGCCCTGCCATGTGAGCCCCACCCATGCATAGTCTGATGGGTCTGTTAGGATCTGGGAGGCAGAGGGTAGAGTGAACCAACGCAACTCTGCCCTTAGACACAGAATGATAGGAATTATTGTTTCCAGGTCCTGAGAATGTTGACACCATAGACATTTTAGATACCACTGAAGTTTCCTCATATGCAGTCTTGCACATGGAATTAACAGAATGCAAGAGGCCATGAACCCCAGAGCTTGCAGTATTTTCCTTGCAGATAGCTGGCCTCTTGTGGCCAGTAGGTTGAAGTTGTCAAATAAATTTGTTTCTCTGGAGTGAAGAATGCCATCTAGGAAGTTGTGTTCAAGCTTGCTTCCCAGGAATACAATCTGTTGGTAGGGTACTAGGTGTGATTTCTTTTCATTGATGGTGTACCCCAGTAAAGTTAGAAGTCTTTTTACAAATACCAGGTGCTGTAGCAGCAAATCCTGACTTTCCGTCTGAATCAGGCAATCGACAAGTATGGGTAAAACTGAAAACTTCTCTGCCTGCAAAAAGCAATGGCTGGAGCCAAGCACTTTTTGTGAATACCCTGGGGGCAGCAGATAAGCCAAAGGGAAGTACAGATAACTAAAAGTGCATAGAGACTGCCCTGAAGTGAAGATATTTCCTGCAAGATTCCCTTATGGGGATGTGCAGGTAAAGCTTCTTTTATGTCTAGGGTTGCCAGCCAGGCATCCTTGGCTAGCATAGGAAGCAGCTGTTGGAGAGTTAGCATTGTGAAGTTTGGAACCACCAGAAAGGTGCTGAGAATAGATAAATCCAGGATAGGACGCCAGGAGTTTTCTTTTCTGGGGACCAGGAACAGTCTTGAAAAAAAGCATGTGTCCCCTTTGTTCTGCTGGGACAGGTTGAACAGCCTTGAGGCTAAAGAGAGAAAGTACTTGCTTTTGGGCCTCTGCCCACTAGTTTGGGGGAAGGTCTAGCGTCCACTTCGGGTTGGGAGTGAGTGGAAGTGGAATCTGTATCCTAGGGAAACAATGTTTAAAACCCATTTGTCTTGCATAATCTATTCCCAGTTTTTTGCATGCAGGGCGAGTTTTCGTCCTAAAGGTGCAAGTACTTCAGCAAGGCTTGGGGGAGTTCAGGATAAGTCATTGTGTAAGATTACCATAGGGGGGTGACTTACTACTCCCTGCTTTGGACGTGGGAGCACCCCACTGCTTAGATCTATGCATAACCCGAGACTGAAGTCTTGTGGGTGTGTTGCCCCTGGGTTTGGACTGAGGACTGGAAAGGACCAGTTCTTTGAAGGCCAATGTCTACTGAATCTAAGTGGTTGTAAGAAATCTTAACAGTTTGCATAGATTTACCTTTCTCCTCCATCCTTAACTTCTGCTTTATTGCCAAATAGGTGCTCTTGGTTTAAAGGTGCATCCAGTAATTTTGCTTTGACATGATCTGGCAAGTTTTGTTCCTTAAGCCAAGCATGCCTTCTAAGAACAGACCCAGTGACAGCAGCCCTACAAGATGCTTCTAAAGCATCAAAACCACACTGCAAAGTATGTTTACCAACTTGGTCAGCAGAATGCATTAACGCTTGTAAATCTTTGTGTTCTGCACAATCAGGAATTAACATCACTTTGTTTAATTAGCCCCATAATATGCTGCTGATACTTTAACATATGAAACTGGCAATTTAAAGCCCTAATGGCCAGAGTAGCAGGGGTGTATACCTTTCTTACCACATCTGTCTAAAGCCCTAGAATCCCAGTCAGAAGGGGTAGGATTCTTGGCAGTAATACCCTTAATGCCTTTTGGTCCTTGGGAAATGGTCTCTGGATCAGCAGTAGGATTCTTGAAAAGGAATTTGAAAGAGTCAGGTACTCTATAGTACCTGTCAGGTTTCCTGGGAGCTGGAGGCAAAGTATCCGGGGTAAGGCGGGATTCCAAGAAAACATCTACAATCTCCAGAACAGGAAGGATAGCTAGAGGCCTGTGCTGAGACAGGTCTAAAGAGAAACTATATGCCTACAAAAACAACCATCTTGAAATAGACTATTTAAAGGAATGTGTTCATGTACAAAGGGTACCTAAGGGCTTACTTTTTTTAAATTTCCTAACAACGTACAGCCAGGTACCATGTTGCACGACCGGTTATGTGATATTTTTAACAAAGCTGGTTTAGATATGCTGAAATGCATGGTTAGTGAATATGAAAGGAAAGCTGACAAGTTACTTAATGATTTGAATACTTTGAACGAGAATATTGTTAAAGATGCCAAGTTTGCTAGTGTGAAAACGGATTATGATAGAGTTTTTGATGAAGTGGATAAGTACTATATGAGAGTTTTAAATTGTAAAGTGAGGAAATTAGAGCGAGATTTAATCTAGTATAGGTAAGGGAGAGCTTTTCCCCTTCCTAATACTAAAGGACAGAAACACAAGGATAATGTGTTCACTAATAGGGGGGAGGAGGTTGGTTATTCAAAATACCCACCCGTAGGACCTGACTGTTTGAGAAGTGAAAGAATTGCAGAAAAAAGTAGAAAACAGTCAGCACTGGATTTTCAACATTCCCCCAGGGGGGAGAGGGCAGAGACACCAGCACAACAGCCGGAACCACCCCCCGAACTGAACCCAGTAATCAACACATTAACCAATGAAAAACAAATATGTAGGATGAATAATTTTACTATTTTCAGCTTTACAGATTTGGTACTGACAAACAGCTTTTTTGAATTATTTGCTAGGGGTTTTCACTTTATCCCTTTAAAGTCACTGCATGTAACGAACACTTTAGTTGACTTGAAGCTTTTTTTGAGACAACTGAATTTAAGTTTGTTTAAAGGACAAGAAAACTCTTGTAAGCCCCTTTCTAGAAAGAGCATTTTCAACCCTCCCACGCACCCTTCTTTAAAGGTATTTGAAGAACTGGTTGAAAGAGATATTAGGAAATTAGAACAAACTAAATGCATTTATCCTGTCAACAATCTGGACAAAAGGGAATTGGAACTGACTAACCTTTTGAAAAATGAAGGCTGTAGGGTAATGAAACCAGACAAGGGAGGGGGAGCAGTGTTGATGTATACAGACAACTACGAATCACACATTCATAGCCTGTTACAGGATTTAGAATATGAGCTGTTATCTAAAAATGAGATTAACATAGCTTACGCCAAAACCAATTATCAGTTATATGGCCATTTGTTACAGAAGGTAATCAATGAACAGCTTTACAACTATTTACATGTGAATAAGCCAAAAATTGCTCAAATTTTTGGCATTCCTAAGACGCACAAATCTTTAGAACCTCTCAAATTTAGACCAATAGTGTCTGGAGCGGGAAGTATTACAGAACCATTATCGAAGTTCATTGATTTTACCCTGAAACAATATGTCACTAGTATAGTGCATATTTGTAAGGATTCCTGGGACTTTGAGGGGAATAGATCAGAATGTATTTAACCCGCAAATTTTAATGGTCACAATAGATGTAGTGGAGCTTTTTCCAAACATTCCACACCAAATAGGCCTAGAGTGGTTTGGCCATATTTTGACAGCAGAGACAGACCTTAGCCCCAAAGTTACCAACCTCATTTTGGAATTAATGGAAATGGTGCTTGAGAACAATTTCATCCACTTGAATGGTGAATTTTATCGGCAGAGGAAAGGGGTGGCCATGGGAGCCCCTTGTGCCTCTCTATATGTCAACATTGTTCTCTATTACTGGGAAAAGAACTTTGTTTTCACAAGTACATGGTATCAAGATGTTTTACATTATAGGAGATATTTGGATGACATCTGTATTTTATGGAAAGGTAGTGAGGACAGTTTAGTAGGTTTTTTACAGTACATTACTGGTTCAACATCATTTTTGAAGTTTACCTACAAAATAGACAGACAAACTCCACTATTTGGATACCGCCCTTTTAAAAGATTATGTTAACCATTGTTTCCAATCCACATTATATAGGAAAAGCTCCTATTCTAATTCTTATCTCCACTTTCAAAGTGGACACCCATTCTATCAAAAGAAGGGAATAGTAAAAGGGCAGTTAATTTGGGCGTCATGTATGTCTAGTACCCCAGAAAGCTTCCTGGAAGAAGTTGGCATGTTAAAAAGTTTTCTTCTAGAAAAGGGTTACCCTATCACACTTTTGGAACTCATTACAGCCGAGTGCTCCTCCAGACGTCTTCTGCAGTTAACCCCTACTGCTCCTCTAGGCGTCAAATATGGATTGTTCATATTTGCATTAATAATTCCAAAACCATGTTACTTACAAGGTACCAGGATATTTTGTCTTGAGCCATATGTGATGGCAAACACAACTCTATTGATATTTGACCTCTTTCAATGAGTGTTTTCTAGAACTCTAAGGTGATTCAGGAAGTGAATCAGGATAGAGACACTTTACCCCCCTTTGTTGGGGACTGGTTTGAAGATCACTCTCCAAAATGAACGTACAAATAACCTCAGCACCAAAAACAGTTTTATACATACATATTCAGCCAACTCTTACAAGATCGAACAAATTATCCACAATTATTGGCCTATCCTTAGTACATATGATGAAATAAAAACTCACATCCCAACTAACCCACATTTTGTTAGAAAAAGAGATACAAATTTAAAAGAGCTTTTGGAAGTCAAACATGAGGATCAAACAAAGAGAAACAAGAAACCTGGCACATACCCATGTGGCAGTTGTAGACAATGCCACGCCATGTTAAATTCTGGTGTTTTATACCTCCCTTCCAGGAAGTTCAGATTTACTTCCACCAAATATTTTAACTGTGGAACGAAGGGAGTGGTGTACTTAGGTTTCTGTGGAACATGTGGTGGGTTTTATGTGGGCAAAACGGAACATGTTTTAAGAACAGTTTATGAACACTTTAATGATGCAAAAACGATAGACCACTTCAGCCAAGGAGTCCTTAGTTAAATTCACCAAGAATATAAAATAAACAAACTTCGGACTCACCACGACTTAATAAAATAAAAGCAGAATTTTATTGAAGGTAAGCGCTTTCACGTATCCTCTGATACGCTTCCTCAGACCATAAACATTTCACTAAAACAGTGAGCTTATATACTCTCTACATTAGTTCAAATCACTTAAACATTTAGTCAATAATTAAACATAATGAATAAATTAAAAACACAGTATATTAGCTGTTTGAGTTTGAACATAAGAAATAGAGTTTGCCTAATATATTCATTTTGGCAAAGGTCCTGAATACTCCTTTTAAATTAGAGTTTTACTTATTCACTTAATCAATTAATTTATTCATTATGTTTAATTATTGACTAAATGTTTAAGTGATTTGAACTAATGTAGAGAGTATATAAGCTCACTGTTTTATTGAAATGTTTATGGTCTGAGGAAGCGTATCAGAGGATACGCGAAAGCGCTTACCTTCAATAAAATTCTGCTTTTATTTTATTAAGTCGTGGTGAGTCCGAAGTTTGTTTATTTTATAACACTTTAATAATGTTGCAAACCACAAGGAAAGTAATGCATTTTACAAACATTCCTTACTTTGTGGGAATATGCACTTGAAGTTCATTGTCCTTGAACAGATCACACCAGACATTGGGGGGGGGGGGGGGGGGTAGCTGGGAAACCAGGCTTGAATACCGGGAATTATTTTGGCAACTGAAACTTGATTCTAGCCGGTTTCCTGGCTTGAATGAGAACATTAATATTAATAGTGTTCTGAAGCTAAGACAGGCTCGTTTGTAAAGTTTCTTAAGTTTGCTAATATGGTTTTGGGGGTGGTTGACTTAAGCTTACTTAAACAGTGAAAGTAGATTTATTAGAATAGATTTAGGTTTCACTGGGGGGTGCATATTAAACACGAAGTTTTTTAAGACAAATACCTACACCATATGACTACATGATTACTTTTAAGTCAGCATTTACAGCTAGAATTTCATCTGTTTAGTGTAGATCACTTTTAATTTTTAATTTTCATATTAGAACAAAACATATCCACCTGTCGGTTTTTATATTATTTGTAAGCAGGTTGGAGTATTACAGTTTGTTTATTAATTTATTAATTTTAGGAAAGAATTTCCTTTAGCGTGAGGTATTTTAAATGAGCATTATACTTATTTTTAAAATTTTAACTTAACACATTGTTAATTTAATTTATAATGACACGTGACTAACAGTGTGATTATTTAATGGTTGGCAGTGAAGCATTGTCTTTGTTTCACCTTGAAAAAGCTCGGTATTCAACCAAGCGAAAGCGCTTGGGTTTATTTGGTTTGGTTTCTGAATAAAGGCTTGAATTACTAAGCCCTGCAGTTTGGTATTTACTACGAGTAAACTTTCATACTTGGTTTCCGGGTCCTGTGGTGCCAGGCTTGATTGCTTTTGTGGTTTGATTCTCGTTTGCTGGTCTTGTAAATCTTTGTGTTCTGCACAATTAGGAATTAACATCACTTTCTGTTTAATTAGCCCCATAATATGCTGCTGATACTTTAACATATGAAACTGGCAATTTAAAGCCCTAATGGCCAGAGTAGCAGGGGTGTATACCTTTCTTACCACATCTGTCTAAAGCCCTAGAATCCCAGTCAGAAGGGGTAGGATTCTTGGCAGTAATACCCTTAATGCCTTTTGGTCCTTGGGAAATGGTCTCTGGATCTGCAGTAGGATTCTTGAAAAGGAATTTGAAAGAGTCAGGTACTCTACAGCACCTGTCAGGTTTCCTGGGAGCTGGAGGCAAAGCATCCGGGGGTAAGGCGGGATTCCAAGAAAACATCTACAATCTCCAGAACAGGAAGGATAGCTAAAGGCCTGTGCTGAGACAGGTCTAAAAATTCCCCGAGTCTCTTTTTGGACAGAGTAGTCCTGGCTTTCCCAGCGGAAATGCTTCCTAAGGGTATGCAGGGTTTCACCAAAACAAAAATCTTCTAGAGGGGAAGCAGAGAAAATGGAATCCTCCATCAGAATCCTCATAGGTAGAGAAGGGTATGTCCTGGTAGTCAGAAGGAACAAAGATGTCAGATTCCTGATCAGAAGGAAAATCAGTTCTAGGTCTCTGAGGGGGAAGGCTGGCTTCCCCTAATTAAGGTAAGAAGGTCTTCAGCCATTCTAATTTGTTTCTGAGGCCTGTGGGCCTGAGAATGCGCTTTGGTAGTCGGTTTCCTAGGTGTAGTGCAAACTTTATGCCCGAGAAATTCAGTATATTTGGCTTGAAACAAAGTCATCGGTTTCATATGGAAATCGGTAGGCCTGAATACACCCTCAGAAGCCTGTGCCTGCACAATGGCTCTGGACCCATCCAAGGTAGAGACATCTGCAGGTTCTATAGTCGAAGCATCTCGTGACTTACTGGACTCTGAATGGGTCTCAGTAGAGGCCTGTGAATCTGTAGAAGCGGGTATCAGGGGCTGCGAAAGCACTCCCTGACTACCGGTGGACTGGCGACTAGCTTAATGGTAGCGTCGTCGGCAGTTTTGGACCTATGCGGTCTGTCTCTGTCTTTATCCTTATGTTTTTTCAGAAGATGGACAAGTCAAATGGCTTACTGACGCCATTTTGGAGTACGGAGATAGAGCGCGAAAGTATTTAGCTACATAAATTACCCAACAGACAGTTTGGGTGTTTAACAAGGCACAAAACAGACAGCAAGGGACGTCGTGGTCTGCACCTAAACAGGTGACGCAGTAAGAATAAAAATCTCTATGAGGTATTTGCTTTCCACAGGCAAAATTAGAAGTTATGTACCTACCATAACGTTCCATGTTAGTTGTCTTCTCTCGCCTTCTTTCTTGCTGGATGAGTTCGGAGCCGATCCTCGGCTCCGACTCGGCACTTGCTAAGCTCGAGAGTCACTTTTACCAGCTCGAGGCAGCCCCATATCCCATGATGCAAGGTGGTGATTACCCAGATCTCGTTTGGTATCTAGAGGAAAAACTGCCCATAATCTTTCCACAAAGGAAAGAACAACTAACCTGAGAAGGCTGTAAGGGGAACCCAGGTAATTAAGGTCCAGAGCTAACTGGTGTCCAAGGAAGAACAATCTCCCAGAGAAAAAGGAAGTTCAAGGTCTGTCCAGGCTAGGGGGACAGGAGGGAGGGACGCAAGAAAGAAGGCGAGAGAAGACAACTAACATGGAACGTTATGGTAGGTACATAACTTCTAAATGTTAAGTTGTCACTCGCCTTCATTCTTGCTGGATGGGACCGCGTCCCTAGCACCTCTACCCTGGGTGGCTCAATGGAACAGACTCTTGAGAACTGTGGAACCAAAACTTGCCCTGTCCCTGGAGGCCAAATCCAATTTGTAATGAGAAACGAAGGTATGAGGAGTGGCCCAAGTGGCTGCTGCACAAATAGTGTCTAAGGGTAGTCTAGCCTGAAAAGCTGTAGATGTGGCTAGACCTCTTGTAGAATGTGCTTTAGGTTTTGAGATCAGTTGTTTGCCCCTAAGCTGATAAATGTCAGAAATGGTGGAAGACAGCCATCTGGATAAGGTCACTTTAGAAACAGGGAGACCTTTCTTATTTTCAGCATAAGAAAGAAAAAGCTGATGAGACTTCCTAAATTACTTCGTTCTGTCCAAGTAATATCGGAGTTGGCGATGAACATCTAGGTAATGCAATCTTTGTTCCGCCCTGTTAGAATAATTGGGAAAAAATACAGGAAAATCAATGGATTGGTTTAAATTTGTTTTAGAAGCAACCTTGGGCAAAAAAGGATGGATTGGTTCTTAAGGATACTCTATCCTTGTGGAAGACCAAGTAAGGGTGACGAACACAGAGAGCATGAAGTTCAGACACACTCCTAGCCGAGGTAATAGCAACTAGAAAAAGTGTCTTCCAAGAAAGAAATTTTAATGAGCATGTAGCAGCCGGTTCGAAAGGGGGAAGTATCAAGGATGCCAGCACTAAATTTAGGTCCCACTGTGGTGGAGGATCCCTAACAGGGGGTTTAAGTAGGAACACCCCTCTGAGAAAGGCTTTACAAAGTTTGTGAGACATAATGTTCTGGTCTGCAAATCCGACATGGAAATTCGAGATTGCTGCCAACTGGACTTTAACTGTGGAAGAAGAACCGGAGTGAAAAATTTCAGCTAGAAAGTCCAAGACTGACTGAATAGGGGCAGTAAAAGGGTCTATGATCTTAGACTTTGCCCAAAAGGAGAAACGTTTCCATTTGCTAGAGTAAATCCTCCTGGTAGAGGACTTTAGAGAAGCTACTATGATATCTCTAACGGGGTTAGAGATCAAAGGAAGCCTGGCTAAGGAAGGAAGTGGAGCAACCAAGCGGTGAGGTTGAGGGAACGAATGGACCGGTGCAGTTGACCCGACTGGTGGGTCAGATCATCTGGAACTGGGTCCAGATGCGAAGGCTGCACCAAGAGATGGCGATGAAGGAACGGGAACCAAATTTGTCGAGGCCAGTAAGGGGCAATGAGAATCAGCTTGGCTCTCAAGACGGTAGCTTTCTGGAGTACTTGAGGTATTAACAGAAAAGGGGGAAAAGCATAAAGAAGTCCCTGGGGCCAATCCTGGGTTAGAGCGTCTCTGGGGGGATGGCCCGGAAGTGGAAAGAGAGAGAAGAAGTCTGGGCATTTGCTGTTTTGGGGTGTAGCAAAAAGGTCGCAGCATGGGCGGCCACACTCCTGAAAAATCTTCTTCCACTATAGATTGTTTGAGAGACCACTCGTGAGGCATGAGTATAGCTCTGCTCAATCTGTCCGCTATTATGTTGGTTTTCCCGGGGATATGCGTTGCTACCAGAAACCGATGAGAGGAGATCGCCCATTGCTAAAGTCTGAGAGTTTCTCGACACAAAGGATAGGACTTGGTCCCGCCCTGCTTGTTGATGTACCATACCACGGACTCCGTGTGAACTGCAATAGTTCCTAAGGGAAGAAAGTCGTTGAGGGCTTGCAACGTTAAAAGCACTGCTCTCATCTCTAGGACATTTATGTGCAGGTGGTATTCGAACGGTTGCCACGTGCCATGGACCATGCTGCCCTGATAATGCCCCCCCACCCAATCAGGGAGGCATCCGAAGTGACCGTGGCTACCGGGGCCGGGGGGACAAATGGTCTGCCCTGATGGACTAGGGGGGAAGAAGTCCACCAGGATAGATGGCTTTTACAGGTCTGTGTCACCAGGATCTTGTGACGCATGGGTAACTGCTGGAAGGACCATTGGGTAAACAACATCCACTGTAGGAGACGCATGTAAAAACGGGCAGCTGCCATAAGGCCTAACTTTCTGGACCAACCTGGCTTGTACCTTTTTGCTGGATAGGATGATCTGAACATGGTTTTGGATATCCAGGATTCTTTGGTTTGTTAGGTTTGCTGACATCCGAGTAGTATCTAGATCTGCACCTATAAAGGTAATAGATTGGCAAGGCGATAAGGAAGACTTTTCGAAGTTGACTGAAATTCCTAACTGACCGCAGAGACGTAGAGTATAATCTCTGGCTTGGAGAAGTTGATGCCTGGTGGTGGCCGAGAGGAGCCAGTCGTCTAGGTACGGAAACACCTGGAATCCTTGACGTCTCAGGTGAGCCGTGACCGCTGCCATGCATTTGTTGAACACTCTGGGGGCTGTAGTGAGACCAAAGGGCAGGGCTCTGAATTGAAAATGACTGGTCCCCAGCTGAAAGCGGAGAAACCTTCTGGAGCGTCTGTGGATTTTTATGTGATAGTATGCATCATGAAGGTCTATGGAGCACATCCAGTTGTTTTTGCCCAGAAAGGGCAAAATCGATTGAAGTGTGACCATCCGAAATCTTGCCTTTTTGACGGACTTGTTTAGCCTGCTGAGGTCTAATATTGGTCTCCCGTCTTTTTGGGAACCAAAAAGAACCTTGAGTAGATTCCGGACTCTAAATGATCTGTTGGAACTGGCTGGATGGCCCTTTTCTCTAGAAGCTTTGAAACCTCTAGCTTTGCAATTTCCCTTAGACCGGGTGGAACGTCTGGAAGGGAACCTTTTTGAGGGAAGGGGCTTTTCTCGAAAGGTATTTTGTAACCCTCGGATATGATCGACTGTACCCATTTGTTTTGAGAGAGGAAAAACCAGGCTTCTGGGTACAGTGACAATCTCCCCCCCGACTGCCTCCAAGGGTGGGCAGTCGGGCAACACCTCAGGGATGCTGGAAGGGCTTGTCAGAGAGGCTCTCTGCTGCCCTGGTTCTGCGGACCCCCTCTGCCCCTAGGGCGGCGTCTGTTGTTATTACCCCCCCTGCCTCTGGGGGTAAACTGACCACGTGTCAGGCGCGACTCCCTGTGATTTTCGGAACCACATTTTCCCTCCCTTCTGACCTTTGGGGTAAGGTCTAGAAGGGGTGGAGAAACGGACTCCTACGGCAGAAAGAGTCTTGCCGTCTTGCTCGCACCTGGTCAAAGTGTCCTTCACCTGAGGTCCAAACAAAGTTGTCCCATCAAAGGGAGAGTTTGTGAAGGACGCCTTAAAGGGGTCTGCAAAATTGCAAAGCCGCATCCAGGACTGGCGTCTGAGAGCCACTCCTGTGCCTGCGGCTCTACTCGCCCCATCGGCTGCATAAGAAATGAGCCGCATGGAGGAGTTAGTTATGGAATTTAGGATTCCCAGCTGAGAGGCAATCTTCTCTTGAGCCCCAGCAGCTGACGGATCCTGTGCTACCTCACCCAATTCTTTGAGGATATCTCTTTGAAGTCGGGTGAAGTGACATAAATAATTCAGCGAACGCATAGCAAAGGTCGCCGCTTATCATACCTGTCCATGGTCCTAGACTCCTTGTTAGGAGGATGGACTGGTACGGAAGGATCTGCAAGTTCCTTCTTGGTGGCAGCCACCACCACCATGGCATCAACCGGGACACCTTTAGTGAGAAACTGTTTTTCAGTGGGGGCCGTTATAAATTTAGAAGGCCTCCTGGGGACTGGTTCCACAGAATCAGGAGATGCCCACGCCTTTCGAGCTATCATGTCCATGAGGGGGTCGAAAGGCGGAGACACCCAGGAGGTGGAGGGTCGAGATCCAAAAGCCTCCAGGTATACAGACTCATCCTCGGAGGGATTAATGGAGGGTCAGTTCCCCTTCTGTTTCTGTTTCAGGAGTTCAAGGATGTCTGAAAAAGAGGCATCCTCAGAGGGGGATCTTGGGGACCCCTTCGACTCATCTAAGTCAGTATCTGATGTCGTAGACTCAGGGGAGTCTAAGTGCTTCCTCTTGCAGGTCCTCTTACGCGGGGGTTCCCCTGAAGGGTCAGGAGAAACCTCGGAAGAGGAAGTTCTTCCCAATGGGGAAACCTGGGGCGATGGATCTCTGGGGTCCGGGAGCAAGAGAGTGGGAAGAGACATCTACAGGCACCGTAGAGGGAGGAGCTAAAGGAACTGACTGCTGACTGAGCTCGGGGGCTAGCAACACTCCTAATCACCTCGAAGGCTCCCCTCCCGGGGAGGACCGAGAGCTCCCGCTCCGAAGAAACAGGAATCCCCGGCCCCACCGAAAAGGAAGGCTCCGAAGCAGATGTCGGCGCCGAGCTCACAAGGGTCGAAGCCCCGAGAGGGAGAAAGTACAGTTTTGTACCTACCATAAATGTAGATGTCCGAGAGGTATGCATCTGCAGTCCTAACAAATGGGTTGTCCTGGCCTCAGGCAGCCCTTCGGTCGGCCGGATTCCAAAGTCTGGGTCTGGCCTCGGCTGGTGTCGCACTTCACCCGATGTCATAGCTGCAGTTCTTCGGTTATAAAGGCATCAGCCGACGCCATTTTCCTCAGTGTTTCTTGCCCCAGATGCCAGATGCCCTCTAGGAAGGCTAAATTTGGATAAATGCAAATGTTTCCAAACAACAGAGAGCAAATAGAAATAAACATGTATATACATATATACAAACAAATACACCATAATAGATTCCCCCAGCTAGCTACAAGATGGGCAAATACCCTAGGAGTACCACAGAGGGGAAGGAGGGTGGGTAATCCTGACTGCAGATGCATACCTCTCGGACATCTACATTTATGGTAGGTACAAAACTGTACTATGTCCTTCAAGGATGCATCTGCAGTCCTAACAAATGGGTAGAATACCATAGCCAAACTGGGGGAGGAGGCCCTAACTAGATTATGGTGTAGTTAAGATCCCTTGCAAAACAGCAGTGGCAAAACCTGCTCGGGATCTGGAGTATAAGGGTAGATTATAATGCTTGGCAAATGTATGCACGGAGCTCCAAGTAGCAGCCTCTAAAATGTCTTTTGTAGCCACTCCTCGTAAAAAAGCTGTAGTAGTGGCTGTAGCCCTTGTGGAGTGAGGTCTGATATTTTCTGGAGTTGCCTTTCCATGATAAGAATAACAAAATCTAATGCAATTTCCTATCCATTTTGAGATTGTCTGTTTTGAAATTGCTTTTCCTTCCATTCCTGTGGCATATGCTACCAGAAGCTGGTCAGTTTTTCTATTGTTCTTGGTTCTGTCCAGGTAGTAGCGCAATTGCCTATGCACATCCAAGGTATGCAGCAGTCTTTCTCCCCTGTTCTGTGGGTTGGGGAAGAATGTAGGTAGGTGGATTGCTTGGTTTAAAGATACCCTGGAGACCACCTTTGGCATAAAGGTAGGATTAGTTCTCATGGACACTCTAGCCTGATGGAAGATAAGGAAGGGTTGCACTGCCATTAATGCCTGTAATTCAGAAACCCTTCTTGCTGAAGTGACTGCAAGCAGGAAAGCAGTTTTCCATGATGAGTACTGTAATTCTGCTGTTGCTGCTGGTTCAAAAGGGGGGAGTGTTAACTTTTCTAGCACAAAGTTCAAGTCCCATGTAGGCAATGGTGGCTTCCTTGGTGGCTTTACATTTTTGATTCCTCTCAGAAACTGCCTGAGTAGAGGATGAGAGAAGACTGGAGGATCCATGTTGTATTCTGCTGAAATAGCTGACGCATGAATCTTAATGGAAGAGTAAGACAGGCCATTGTGGAAAAGTTCTGCTAAGTATTCCAGGATGTTAGCTATGTTTACCAGTGCTACATTTTGCCCTTTTGCTGCACTCCAAAAGAGATATCTTTTCCATTTCGCTGAGTAAGTTTTTCTTGTTGAGGGTCTGCGAGCTTCCAAGATAATGTCTTTAACCCTTTGAGATAAATCTGGGTTATTTTGTCTTATGCAATGCTCCAAGCAGCTAGCTGCAGTGTTTTCAGGTTCAGATGCAGGGTTTTGAAGTTGTTCTGTGTTAGCAGTAAAGGAACCAGGGGTAGAGGCCATGCGAGTTCCCGAGACATACTCCTCAGTAGTGAGTACCAGTGCTGCCTTGGCCAGTCTGGAGCTATCAGGATGATCCTTGGGTGGTCTTCTTTGATCTTCAATAGCACCTTGTGCATCAAAGGAAGAGGTGGGAATGCATATGCTGTCAGGTTTTCCCAACTGAAAGATAGGGAGTCCACCTTCCAAGCAAGTGGGTGGTATGTCCTTGTGCAGAATTTTTTCAATTGGTGATTGTGTGGAGAAGCGAATAAGTCTATTTCTGGTAGTCCCCATTTCCTTGTGATGGATTTGAAGATGTCTGGATGCAGCATCCATTCGTGGGCATCCGTGGTAGTCCTGCTTAAGATGTCTGCTAGTATGTTTTCTTTTCCTGGCACAAATATTGCCTTGAGCTGTATGTTGAGGCTTAGGGCCACATTCCAGAGATCCATTGCCATCCGGCATAGAGGATATGAATGTGTGCCTCTCTGTTTGTTGATAAACCACATAACTGTGGTGTTGTCCGTCCTTATCAGCAATTGTCCCTGTTGGAGAAACGGTCTGAATGCCTGAATTGCCAGTTTTACTGCCAGCATCTCTTTTTGGTTTATGTGTAGGTTTAGCTGGTCTTGAGTCCATAAGCCTTGTATGCACTTGTCCAGCATGTGTGCCCCCCAACCGAGGTCTGAGTCGTCTGTGGTGATAGTCTGGCTTGGTTGAGGGCTGTGGAAGGGCAGTCCTTTGTTCAATTGACAGGCCTGAGCCCACCATCGGAATTCTTGCTTCAGGCATGGAATTATTGGAATTTGGGTTTCTAGGCTGTGCTTGTGCTGAGACCATAAATTCCTGAGGTACCATTGCAACTTCCTCATATGCAGTCTGGCATGTGGGATCAATATTATGCAGGATGCCATGTAACCCAGGGCTTGCAGGACTTTCCTTGCTGTAAGCTGGTTCTGCGTTGTTAATGCCATGAAGTAGAGTGGAAGGTGCTTTTGTTTTTCTGCTGTGAGGGATGCCATTTGATTTGATGTGTCCAGTTCTGCACCCAAGAAGGTTATCCTTTGGGATGGCAACAGCCTTGACTTTTTTATATTGACTGTGTATCCCAAGGCTTGCAGTAGATGAATGACCATTTTCAAGTCTTTTGTTAATTTGTTTTTGTTGTCCGCTTGTAACAGGCAGTCGTCCAGGTAAGGGTAAATTTGAATTCCCTGAAGCCTGCAATGAGCAATTACTGATGCCAGGCATTTCGTGAATACTCTGGGCGCAGTAGATAAGCCAAAAGGCAATGCTGAGAATTGATAATGCTCTGATCCTGCAAGAAATCTGAGGTATCTTCTGCAATTTGGTCGTATGGGGATGTGCAGGTATGCCTCCTTGAGATTTAGAGTTACCAGCCAAGACTCCTTGCCCAGCATGGGAAGAAGCTGCTGTAGAGTCAGCATTTTGAATTTTGGGACAATGAGGTATGTGTTCAGTGTGGACAGGTCTAGAATAGGTCTCCATTGATTTTCCTTCCTTGGCACCAGGAAAAGTCCGGAGTAAAATCCTTGCCCTTGTTCCATAGATGGTACCTTTTCTATAGCTCTCATCCTTTTTAAATTGTCTTTGTTCTAGAGCGTTTGCCATTTGATTTGGAGGTAGGTTTGGCATTCCTCTCTTCCTTGGTAGAGTATGGAAGTGAAACCTGTAACCTTTGTCTATTGTCTGTAAAATCCATTTGTCCCCTGTAATGCAATGCCAGTTTACTGAAAATAAGGCTAGCTTTCCGCCTAAGGGTGCTTCTAGTTGTACCCTGGTAGGCGGCTTCAGAGCCAAGTCACTGTGATTGTCCTGTGGAAGTGGTAGTGGCTGGATCTGCAGCAGTACTTTGCTGGTTGTTAGGCTGCCACTGACGTCCCCTGTAGGCACCTCTGGATTGACCTCTGCCTCTTGTGCGCCTATTCCTGCCTCTCTGTGCTCTGTTGATGTCTGGAAAGGACCAATTCTTGGAAGGCCAGTTCCTACTAAACCTTGGAGGCTGGACCTGTAAGAAATCCTTGACTGTCTGGACAGATTTTGCTTTCTCTTCCACCTTCTTCAGCACTTGCTGTGCAGGAGAGCCAAACAAATTGTGTTTATCCATGGGGGCATCTAGGAGCTTTGATTTTACATGGTCTGGTAAGGACTGCTCTTAACCATGCATGCCTTCTGATCACTGTACCAGTCATAGCTGATCTAAAGGAAGCCTCCAGTGCATCATAGCCACATTTTAAGGAATGGTTACTGACCTGCTGTATGTTATGTACCATTTCTTGAAGAGACTTTCGATCTAAAGGTTCAGGTGAGGACAACTTTTTAGATAACTGATCTAACATAAATTCCTGATACTGAATCATGTGGAATTGGCAGTTTAAGGCCCTAGCCGAAAGAGTAGCAGAAGTATAAACTTTTTTACCCCATCTCTCCAAGGCCCTAGATTCCCTTTCAGAGGGGAGTGGGTTTTTGGCAGAGGTAGCTGCTACAGCCTTGGGGCCCTGTGAAATAGTTTCAGGATCTGCAAAAGGAGCCTTATACAAGTGATTATGTGTGTCCGGAACCCTGTAGTATCCGTCGGGCTTAGCAGGGGCCGGAGGGAGTGAATCAGGAGCAGTACAAGCATCATTAAATGCATCATCCACAACTGTAAGTACTGGAGGAATGGCTAAAGGCCTATGCTGTGGCAAATGCAAAAAAGTCCTAAGCCTTTTCCTAGAGTCTGAGAAATCCTGACCCTGCCATTGAAATTGTTCCCTCATAGCATGCAAGGTTTCCCCAAAAGAAAATTCCTCAGGAGGAGAGGCAGAAGGAATGGAGTCTTCTGCATCAGAGTCCTCATATGGAGAATAAGGGCCCTCAGGAGGGTTTGTATTTTCTGATTCATCTGAGGAGTAATCAGTAGAAACTGGCTCAGGGGGTTCTGCTCTAGGCCTCTTCTCTGGAGGGGGTTGAGAGGCCCTATCAGGGTGAGACTGGGATCCCCTGATCAAAGAAATGAGATCCTCTGCTAGACTAAGCATTTGAGTACTAGAGCTAGGCCTGTGAGAGGGGGCTTTAGTAGGCATGGCCTTGGAAGATTTAGCTGCTTTATACCTGGCAAAGGCCTTAATTGACATGGATGCAGGGGGGCCTAGCAGCTCCACGTGCAGGAGTAGATACATCTAGGGGAATTGTATCTGATAAATCCTGAGAACCTGTAAGAGCAGGTGGAATTTCAGTAGCAGATTCAGCCATGCTGGGAGAGGCCTCGGTAGTAGGAGGCATGCTTTCGGCGGAAGGAAGAACCGCAGACTCGGTTTCAGCCGAAACCGAGACACTCGCGGTTGGCTTAACCGCAGTTTCGGCCGAAACCGCGGACCGAGAGTGTCGGTCCTTTTCCTTGCGCTTTTTAGCTAAATGTGAAGTCAGAGTCTCCGACGGCATGATATAAGCAAAAGCGGAGCCGAAAAACTCCTCTGCAAACTCCGACCGACGTCTAAGCGTCCGTCGGTTGAAGGAAGCACAGGCTAAACAAGCTGCTACGACGTGGTCTGGGCCTAAACACGGTAGGCAGTAAGAGTGGAAGTCTTTATGAGGTATTTGTTTCCCACAAGTTAAACAGTTATTCACTTTTTCTGACATCGGCTGAGGCAAGAAAGAGTCCCCAACGGGGTACTTAGCTTTTTAGAAGTCTTCGGTAGTAGTAATGTCTGGATCTGACCGACCGGCACTTGCGAACAGCTTCTGCTTCGGGCGCCACGCGGCAAGAAAGACTGAGGAAAATGGCGTCGGCTGATGCCTTTATACCCGAAGAACTGCAGCTATGACGTCGGGTGAAGTGCGACACCAGCAGAGGCCAGACCCAGACTTTGGAATCCGGCCGACCGAAGGGCTGCCTGAGGCCAGGACAACCCATTTGTTAGGACTGCAGATGCATCCTTGAAGGACATCGGGGTCGGACAAGGGTCTGATGCCACTCACCCCCTCGTAACCGACCAGGGAAGCCCGACGACCGGATCCCTCCAAGGACGGTCTCAAGGAGGAGCTAGGAGTCGAAGACGACGGAGCCGAAAGGGGTGGTATCGGCTCCGAAGCACCAACAGTCACGGTACCAATAATCTCCGGCTCCGAGCTCTGAAGGAAAGTCGAAGGAGGAATTTCTGGAGGGTGTGGAATAGCGGTCGTCTGCTGAGACGGGCTATGGAGCATCTGGGCCAGTGCCTGTGATTTCAGCAGTCTACTCACCATTCTCTCTAAGTCATGGTCTGAGAGTCTGGAAGACCTTGAGGATCGGCTCAGATGGCTCCGCTCCGAAAGTAAGGGGGAGGCCAGAGCAGAGTGGATAGACTCCAGCGAAGGAGATCTAGATCTCTTTCTCGACGGAGCCATCGGAGCCGAAGAACCTTCGGTTCCAGTTGGAGCTGACAGTTTGTCGGCTCCGAGCTGGGTTAGAGATGTGTCGGCTCCAGCCGGAGCAGACACAGGCTTCGAAGCTGGGGTATCGGCTCCAGCCGGAGCCGTCACAGGTGCCGAAGCCAGGGTATCGGCGCCGATACTAAACTTTCCGAGAAGGAAGGATCGTCTCCGGACGGAGCAGATCTAGACTCCGGTGGAGTCGGAACCAAGGCCACAGACTTGGACACTGAAGGCTGGGTCTTGGATGGCTTTGAGGGCTTCCCGGAGCCGGACTTAGCCGGGGAGCTCTCAGGCTTGAGAAGACCCCTTAGGATCAATTTATTTCTACGTTCCTGCAGGACTGTCTGGCTGAAAAGAGTGGCAAATATCACAGGAGTCCTGCAGGTGTAGGGGTCCCAGGCAATAAATACAAGTGTGACCGTCTGTCAGAGACATCTTCTGACAGCACGAGTCACACTTCTTAAAGCCTGAGACCCTAGTGTCTTTAGACATGACTGAGTTCTAAACACAAACACACACACACTCAGTCCAAAAATTACACTAACTATATAAAAAAAACTAAGTACAGAGAAATAAAAAACACAGACACACCTAACACAAATCCTGACAGGAAATTGTTTGGGAGGGTAAGGCCTAAGGCCTGAAAAACAGAAAAATATGGATAAGGGAACGGAAAACTAATGGGAATAGGGCTAAGTGAATCAAGGTATTAACAAACTATAAATAAGTAAATATTTAGGTACTGGGATAGCTAAATCTCTTGGAACAGAGTAATTAAATTCACTTACCAGGAGCTGGCAAAAAAGGTGACCTCATGAGCGAAGCGGCAAACGAGATCTGGGTAATCACTGCCTTGCATCATGGGATATGGGGCTGCCTCGAGCTGGTAAAAGTGACTCTCGAGCTTAGCAAGTGCCGAGTCGGAGCCGAGGATCGGCTCCGAACCCATCCAGCAAGAATGAAGGCGAGATTGACAACTTAACATCAATTAATTTTTTCTGACATTGGTTACAGCAAGAAAAAAGGATCCCCAACGGGGTACTTATCTTTTACAAGACTTCAGGTCTGAAACTCAAACGAAAACTTCAGGAGTCAGCCGACCGGCACTTGCAAACTGCTTATGCTTCGGGCACTGCACAGCAAGAAAGACTGATGTAATGGTGCCCGGCTGCATGTTTTATACCCCTGACGACCTGACATCATGGAAGAAGCAACAGCATCTGAAGCAGAAATCCCAAGACTCTTGTATTCAGGCCAGCTGAGGGCTACCTGCAGGCAGATGACCCAAATGTGATGACTGCAACAGTGAAACATAAAACATCTATGGTCATGGTAAGATTTTACACTTTTTTGTGTCCTTCTATTTCCATGTTCCAGTACTCTGCATATGGGTGAGTGCCAAAGCTCACAGAGATTGGGGTTGTGGTCTAGAGGCAGACTTTAGGAATCCATGAAGGATCAGCCCTGGCAAACCTTGCCCTGGATATGGAGATGTAGTCAAGTTTGTAGTATTTGGTGAAGGTGTTGACCGAAGAGACCAAGTAGCAGCTTCCAGGATTCTAGAGGTATCCAGGCCCTTGAAGAAGGCCTCTGAAGAGGCCATTGCTCTTATGGAATGAGCCTTAATTGTACCCTGCACGGACTTACCATGGAATTGGTAACAGAAGTTGAAGGCCTTTGAGATCCAAGCAGAAATATAGTCTGCTTAGTCACTGCCTTCCCCAGGGCTCTGGGGTGAAAGGATACAAAAAGTTGGTCAGCCTGTCTGATAGGCTTGGTGTTATGCAAGTAGAATCTGATTTGCCTGTGTACATCCAGGGAATTCAGAACTCTCTCACTGTTTCCTTGTGGGTTTGGGAAAAAGACAGGCAGGTGTATGGCCTGATTGAGGGACACATAGGACGGTTTAGTCCTGAAGGTGACCCTGTCCTTGTGAAAAATGAGGAATGGAGGAATAGCCATAAGGACTTGGAGTTCAGACACTCTTCTGGCTGAAGTTAGGGCCACTAACAGTTTTCCAGGTTAAATGCTTTAATGAAGCTTTATCAGCTGGCTCAACAGGTGGTAGCGTAAGGTTCATGAGCACGTAGTTAAAGTCCCAAGGTGAGAAGAACGTTTCCTGGGGGGGGGGGGCTAAGTTGAACCCCCTTGAGGAAGAGTTTGGAAGGAAGTCTGGATGCTACTGGGGGATCCAGAGGCAGACATGCAGATGGGCTTTGATGGAAGAATAAGCCAATCCAGTCTGTAGTAGCTCACACAAATAGGACAGCACTAGAGGGGGTTCGCTGAGATGCAGGTCCAGCTGTGTTTTATGACATCACATAGTGAATCGTTTCCACTTGATATGATTTTCTTGTACTTGGTTTCCTGGCCTCCTGCAGGACATTGAGTACATCCTCATTGTAAAGGTGTCTAAATGGGATCAGAATTCCATCAGCCACAGGGTTAGATGCAGAAGCTGTCACTGTGGGTGGACATATTGACCCCTTGTTCTGTGTGAGAAGGTCCACACTGGGGGGTAACTTGTGGTGACTGCCCTAGGACAAGTGAAAGTAGTAAGGGGAACCAGTGTTGTCTGGGCCAGTAGGAAGTCACCAACAAGATTTTTGGGTTGTCCTGTTGAATTTTTAGCAGGACCTTTAGAATAAGTGGGAAGGGGGGAATGCATATAGACATTTCCTCTTCCAGGAAATTGAGTAGGCATCTGTTGCCAGTGCCTGTGGCTCTGGTGTCCTGGTGCAAAAGCCAGGAAGTTGCCTGTTGATGCTGGAGGTAAACAGGTCTATTTGAGGTATACTCCACTTGTGGACCAGGAAGACATCCCTGTGAAGCATCTATTCGTGGTTGTTTGTGCTGGTTCTGCCTAAATAATCTGGCTGTGTGTTGTGGAGAGAGGGAATGTAGGTTGCATGCAGGACGATTCCCTATGAAGTGGCCAATTCCCAAACCAAAAGGGCTAGTCTGCAGAGCAGTTAAGACTTGGTCCCCCCTTGCTTGTTGATACAATACAAGTGCAGTGTTGTCTATCAGAAGTGGCCCCTTCTCTAAGAAAGGGAGAAATGCCTGGAGGGCTAGGATTGCCCTCATCTCTCTGGCATTGATGTGTTCTGATTTGAGGTGCTATGGCCACAGACTGCACCTGCCGGTGGCTGATGGTGGCTCCCCAACCCAGGTCTGAGGCGTCTTGTGTGCATGACCTGAGTGGGTTGAGGTGGTTGGAGAGGAAGGCCCGGGTTGTGATTTATCTGAGCCAACAACCACAGTATTTCCTTTTTCAGGCAGGGAAGAAGGGGCACAATGTGCTCCAGAGGCTGGTTGTGTTGCTTCCAGATTGACCAAAGGTACCACTGTAGCTTCCTGATGTGCAATATTGCTAAAGGAAGCATGGGTATGGTGGCTGCCATGTAACCCAGACGTATGAAGTACTGCCTTGCAGTCAAACTCTGGAGTGAAGGACCAGGAGAAGGTGTTCTGTTTAGGAACTCACCTTTGGTGTGGGTAGGTATGCCTCTATGAGATCTGAATGGATCCTGCACCCAAGAAATACAATGCCTCGTGCTGGCTGAAGATGGGATTTTGGCAGGTTTATCCCAGTGACTGAAGGAGGGTCACCATAAACTGGATGTGTTCTTGGAGGGTTTATTGGCTGGCAGCCTGGATCAGCATGTCGTCCAGGTAGGGGAATATCTGTATTCCCTTTGACCTAAGCCACCATAGGTGCCAGGCATTTGGTGAAGACTGTGGGTGCAGTGGAAAGTCCAGAGAGCAAAGCAGAGAATTGAAAGTGAGAGGAACCCACCAAGAATCTCAAGTACTTCCTGTGGGAGGGCTTGTTTGGGATGTGGAGGTAAGCATCCTTTATATCTAAAGTAGCCAGGAATCCTTGTGGAATAATGAGGGGGAAAAGGGCTGGCAGAGTTAGCATTTTGAAGGTAGGAACCTTTAGAAAAAGTTGACAGGAGAGGTCTAGAATGGGTCTCCAGGGTTGTCCTTCCAAGGGACCAGGAAGAGCCTCGAGTAGAATCCTCTTCCTTCTGCAGTAGAGGGAACTGTCTCTATGGTACTCTGATCTAACAGGGTTTGGACTACAGGTAGCAAGAGCTGCAGTTGCTGAGCAGGTGGTCGAGGTATGCCTCGTCTTATGGGGGGGGATCCAGGACATTAACCGTTTTGAAGTATGGACAGGACCCACTTTTCTGAGGTGAGATGGGTCCAAACAGGGAGAAGGAGGTGAGCGGACAGTGGTACAGGAGGAAGGGGAGGAGGAGGAGGACGCATGGGTGGCAGGTAGTCAGATGCTACCTGCCCTGTCCTGAAAGGCAGTCCCTCTGGTTAGAATGAGGGGATGCTATAGCTGGAGGGGGTTGTTTCCCTGTGGGCTTACAAGGCCTTGAAGGAGAAGCAGGGTGGGAATGCTTTCTAATAAACTGGGTTTTGGCTTAGTTTCTGTGAAACTTAGCGGTAGGTGAAACCAGTAAATGTTTCAGGTCCTGCATTTCTTTTCCCTTTTGTGGCAGGGATTTGAAAAGGTCTGCCACCTTAGACTCAAAGAATGCAGCATTTTCCAAAGGAGAATAACTGAGCTTTGCCCTGAAATCATCTGACACAGGTTGTAGGTGAAGCCAAGATTATCTGCATAAGGCAGATACTGATGCTGCTGGACTGGCAGAGGATTCAGCAGTATCATAGCTATACTTGATAGTGTGTCTGGTGACCTGGGAGGAGAGAGCCAGGAGAGAGGACAGTGATGCTTTGGCAGGGGAGTCTGGAATATCTACCAGGTGTTTGGTGCCAGATTCTAAGAGGGACAAAGTATACTTGGCCATGTAGGTCTGGCAGTTTTAGCTCTGAAGGCCAAGGTAGCTGAGGTATATATCTTTTTGCCCAACCTTTCCACTGTCTTTGTCAGCTGGGAGAATGGTGGTGGTAGTAGGTATGAGTTTGGAAGCTTTGTCCGTAGAGACTGATATAGTGGTAGGGTCAGCTGGTGGGCACTTGAGCAGATGCTTATCAGGATCAGGCACCTTATAAAGCCTGTCTGCTCTGCATGTGGCAGAAGGTTGGGAGTCAGGGTTCAGAGATGCAGAAGAAAAGGCATCTACAAAGGCAGGCAGGACAGGAGGAATAGCAGATGGGTGGGGGTTTCCATTTCAATGAGGTTGTACTACCTCTTTTGTACCTCAGCCATTTCTGAGGATTCCCATTTAAAGTGATCCTTCACCCTGTATATTGTTTCACTAGAGGTCAAGTCTTCAGCTGGGGGAGTCAGGGTCCACTGATTCTTCCTCTGGGGATCTGTATCCCAAGGGGAGGATAGTTGTGAGTTTGAAGAAAGATTCCTCAGAGGAATCTGAAAGAATTTCCTCTTCCTTAGTCACTGTCAGGAGGCTGAGGCCTAGGACTCAGGAGAGGTGGAAAGTACAGTTGAGTACACTTACCATAAATGTAGAAGTTAGAGTGTATTCACTGTTGCAGTCATCACATTTGGGTTATCTGCCTGCAGTAGCCCTCAGTCAGCCTGATTAAAGTCTTGGGTCCTGCGTCGGATGCTGTCTTCTTCCATGACGTCAAGTCGTCAGGGGTAAAAAAACATGCAGCAGACGCTATTACATCAGTTTTTCTTGCCTCAGATGTCAAGTGCTCCCCTAATGGGAAGCAATTAAATATATAAATATATAAGGTTATACCTCCAACAAAAAAGCAAATACACCAAAAAGCTTTTAAGCATAGTAAGGGAGAGTAGAGGTATAAACAAGCAAAACAAAAAGTACCAGTGGAGTAACACACACGGCTCCTCTTCTTTTCACCGTTTTAATGATGGAAATATCACAGAACACCACAAACAGCACGAAATTCGACAAAACAGCTCCAAAATCAAATAACATAAACGCTATGTCTCCACACCTGTGTTTTCGTTTAGAGTCACTTCCTCAGATGCAAATGAATAATACATACTCTTCCCCCTCAGCTTAAATACGTTTACTAATTAAATAACTGAAGCTCATGATGCAATAAAAAATCTTCATTACCTCTTTACTAAAATAGTCCCATTAAAACTACTGCCTTAATCAAAGTGCCTTCTTGTTGTTAATTAAAACAAACTTGTTTCATTTAAATTCCTTACTAAAAACATCATTTACTACTTTATTTTATACTTATAATTAATTCATAAAGTAGAAACTTTTATTTAAAATTCAATAATTTAAACATATAAAATACATCTATAAAAAATTCAATTCCTCACTCCCTCTAGTGTATAAATAACCACATTACATTCAATAATATTTTAAAGTGCTTAGAATAGTGCTTTTTAACCTTTTTGTTGTCAGTAAAAAAATCTCATTCAAAAACCTAATAGCAATACATACACAAGAAATAATTTAATATACAATATGCCCAGTTATCCTTCAAAAATAGTATATGCTCTTATGATATATTTTTAGACCATAGGCTATCCATTCCCCGATCAAAGCTTCGCTGCCCTAATTTTTAATACTGGGGCTAGTGACACATAATTATTAAGCCCTGGTGGATTATAAGCTTCTAATTGGGAGTTGCCAAAGCAGCTCCTTATATTCAATGGTGTCTTCCCAGGGTCCACCCCGGACATCCTTATTCACAACCTCCAGTACAAAAAAAGTAGAGGTATAGCCAAAAGATGCAAGGGGGCTGGAGGGAGGGTAACCAGGACTACAACAGAGAATACACATGAACATCTACATTTATGGTAAGTGTACACAACTGTATTATGTTCTTCGCGCTTCACTGTTGCAGTCATCACATTTGGGTAGATTCCCAAAGCGAAGGATGGGAGGAGGAATTTAGATAGCATTAGGACCAGCAATAAGGCCCTGCAAGACTGCAGTGGCAAAGCCAGCTCTGGATTTAGAGAAAATTGGTAGATGGTAATGCTTGGTGAAAGTATGTACAAAACTCCAGGTAGCAGTTTCTAGTATTGTCCCTGGTAGGGATGCCTCTGAGAAAAGCTGTAGAGGTAGATGCAGCCCTGGTAGAGTGGGATCTGATCCTCTGTGGAATAGGTTTTCCATGGTGCTTATAGCAGAAATGAATGCAATGGCCTATCCATTTAGAAATAGCTTGCTTTGAAATAGCCTTCCCTTCTGCCCCTGCAGCAGATGCCACCGGCAGTTCAGATTTCCTTTGAGGTTTAGTCCTGTCCAAGTAGAATCTAAGTTGTCTGTGCACATCTAAGGAGTGCAGTACCGGTTTCCCCTTTGTTCTGTGGATTAGGAAAGAAGGTTGGCAGATGGACTGATTAAGGGCCACACTGGATACCACCTTGAGCATGAAAGAGGGATTGGTCCTGAGGGATATCCTGTCTGCATGAAAGATGATGAAAGGCTCCACTGCCATAAGGGCCTGTAATTCAGATACCCTTCTTGCTGAAGTGATTGCTAAGAGGAAAGCTGTTTTCCAAGAAAGGGATTTTAAATCTGTAGTAGCAGCTGGCTCAAAAGGAGGAAGAGCGAGTTTCAACAACACAAAGTTAAGGTCCCAGGCTGGAGTTGGAGCTCTCCTGGGTGGTCTTAAAATTTTTGGCCCCTCTGAGGAACTGCTTGAGCAGTGGATGAGAGAAGAGGGGAGGTTCTGTGTTATGAGCTGAAATGGCTGAGGCATGAATTTTGATGGAGGAGAAAGACAGGCCTTTGTGAAGTATCAGTTAGGTATTGTAAAATCTGAGGTAAATTGGGCACTGCTCTGTTCATCCCTTGAGAATGGTTCCAGGCACAGAATCTTCTCCATTTTTCAGTGTAAGATTTCCTAGTACTAGGCATCCTTACCTGTATGAGGATATCCACCACTGGTTTACTGAGGGATGGTAAAGGAGAGATTAGGTAATTAGCCAGGCTGCTAGGTTCAGTGTTTGAAGCTGAGGGTGCAGAATCTGGTTCTCCTGCTGGGACAACAGGGTAGGAATCTGAGGCAGGTGCCATGGGGTCAACAGTGACACACTGCGCAAGAGGGGGTACACCAGTGTTGGCCTGGCCAGTCTGATGCAATCAAAATCGTCCTTGGTTTGTCTTGTTTGATCATTAGTAGTACTTTGGAGAGTAGAGGAGGAAAGGCATAAACTGATAGGCATTTCCAGTGTAAGGACAGAGCATCCACTTTCCAAGCTTGCTTGTGGGGAGTCTGTGCAAAATTTATCCAACAGATAATTCTGGGGGGAGGCAAACAGGTCTATATCTGGGCTCCCCCATTTGCCTCTCAACATGCTGAAAATCATTGGCTCCAGTTACCACTCAAGTGGGTCCACGGGGTTTCTGCTTAGCATTAAGTTTTCCTGGCAGGAATTGAGCTTGTAGATGAACTTGGTAGCTCAAGGCAGTGTTCCTCAATGCCATGGCTATTCTGCAGAGTGGGTAAGAATGTGTACCCCCCTGCTTATGTACCACATAATGGTGTTGTCCGTCTCTACCATTAATTGTCCTGGAAGAATGTGGTCCTTGAAGGCTGTCAGAGCATTCTGTACAGCTAACATTTCTTTTTGATTGATATGCAGGTGCATTTGACTTTGGTTCCATTTGCCCTGATTGCACTTCCCTGCCAGATGAGTCCCCATGCAGTCTGATGCATCTGCTGTTAGGGTTTGGGTGGCCTCTGCCCACCAAAGGAACTCTAGGCGTAGGCAAGGTATGATAGGAATCATTGCTTCTAGATGCTGAGAATGTTGACACCATAGGCTTTTTACATACCATTGTAGATGACTCTCATGCAATCTTGCATATGGAATTAGAAAAATGCAGGAGGCCATGAACCCCAAGGCTTGTAGTATTTGCCTTGCAGATAACAGGGTTTTTGTGGCCACTTGTTTAAAGTAGGTAGTCAAATGAATTTGTTTCTCTGGCGTGAGGAAAGCCATCTGGGAAGTTATATTTAAGCTTGCTCCCAGGAATATAATTTATTGACAGGGCACCAGGTGTGATTTATTTTCGTTTATGGTGTACACCAGACAAGTTAGCACCCGTTGTACAAAGGCCAGATGATTCAAAAGCATGTCCTGGCTTTCTGCCTGAATTAGACAATCGTCCAGGTATGGGTATATTTGAATATTTCTTTGCCTGCAAAATGCAATGACTGGAGCTAGGCACTTTGTGAATACCCTGGGCGCAGTAGATAAGCCA
This sequence comes from Protopterus annectens, assembly GCF_019279795.1. Lineage (NCBI taxonomy): Eukaryota > Metazoa > Chordata > Ceratodontiformes > Protopteridae > Protopterus > Protopterus annectens. Next base: position 1,215,404,157 of record NC_056727.1, read on the forward strand.
AAAGGCAGTGCAGAGAACTGATGGTGCTTGTAGCCTGCTTTGAAGCGTAGGAATTTTCTGCAAGATTCCATGATTGAGATTGTGCAGGTATGCTTCCTTTAAATCTAGTGTTGCCAACCAGGCATCTTTGCCTAGCATAGTAAGCAACAGGTGAAGAGTCAGCATCTTGAATTTTGGAATCAACAAAAAGATGTTTAGAGCAGGCAGGTCCAGGATAGGACGCCATGAATTGTCTTTTCTGGATACCAGGAAATGTCTGGAGCAGAAACCCTGTCCCATTTCCTCTTCTGGTACCAACTGAATAGCCCCTATGCTTAGGAGAGAAAATACTTGCTTTTGGGCCTCTGCCCACTGATTAGATCTGGCTACCCACTTGGTGTTGGTAACGTGTTGAAGTGAAATCTGTATCCTTGGGACACATTTAAAACCTATTTGTCCTGGGTAATGAGTTCTCAGTTCTTTGCATGCAGAGCAATCCCCCCCCCCCCCCCAAAAAAAAAAAAAAGGGGTGGTCAGTTGAGAAGTGCTTGGAAGCTGTAAAAAGTCACTGAGACATTTTACCATAGGGGGAAGTTTTATTACTCCCAGAATTGGAAGTGGAGGCCTCCCACTGCTTAGTCCTGTGCGTACTCTGGGACTGAAGCCTGGGTGCTCTGCTGGATCTGGGTTTGGACTGAGAAGGTCTGGAAGAGGTAGGAAAGGACCAATTCTTGGAAGGCCAATGCCTACTAAACCTTGGAGGTTGTACTTGTAAGAAATCTTTAACAGTTTGCATAGATTTAGCTTTTTCCTCCATCTTTTTAAGAACAACTTCTGCCTTGTTGCCAAACAGGTGGTCCTGATTTAAGGGAGCATCCTGTAATTTTGCTCTAACATGACCTGGCAAATATTGCTCCTTAAGCCAAGCATGCCCAAGTACAGACCCAGTTACAGCAGCCCTGTAAAATGCCTCTAGTGAATCAAAACCACATTGCAAAGTACATTTTCCAACTTGTTCAGATGAATGCAGTAAATCCTTATTTTCAGCACAATCTGGAGTCAACATCATTTTCTGTTTAAGCAATCCAGTGATATGCTGCTGATACATTAACATATGAAACTGGCAGTCTAAGGACCTAATGGCCAAAGTTGCAGGTGTATACCTTCTTACCCAATCTATCCAGCGCCCTGGAGTCTCGATCAGAGGGGGTAGGATTTTTGGCAGTAGTAGCTTTAATGCCCTTGGGTCCCTGTAATATGGTCTCAGGATCCGCAGTAGGAGTTTTGAAAAGGAACTTGAGAGTCAGGGAACCTGTAGTATCCATCAGGTTTTCTGGGAGCAGGACGTAAAGAATCAGGGGCCAAGTTAGATTCCAAAAAGGCATCAACAACCATGTCTAGTACAGGAGGTATAGCTAAAGGCCTGTGCTGAAGCAGGAGTAAGAAATCCCTAAGCCTCTTTTTAGTATCAGAGAAATCCTGACTTTCCCAACGAAAATGCTCCCCTGAGGGTATGCAAGGTTTCACCAAAAGAGAAATCCTCTGTGTGGGGGGGGGGGGGGGGTGCAGAGGGAATAGAGTCCTCAGCATCAGAATCCTCATAAGTAGATAAGGGTAAATCCTGGTCATCAGAGGAAACAAAATTCAGAATCTTCAGCCATTCTTATCATTTGTTTTTTAGGCCTGGCCATGCGGTCTTGGCGTCAGTTTTCTAGGCATGGTTCGAGTTTTATGCCTTGAAGATGGCATCGGTTTAATATGCAAGTCAGTAGGCCCGAATACACCCACAGAAGCCGGTGCCTGCACAGTGGCTCCGGACCCATCCAAGGTAGAGACATCCGCAGGTTCCACAGCTGAAGCATCTCGTGGCATACCGGACTTCGAATGGATCTCAGTAGAGGCCTGCGAATCTGAAGTAGCGGGTATCAGGAGCTGCAAAAGTGCCTTACTGAGTACTGGCGACTGACTGGCTTAGGAGAAGCGTCATCAGCAGCTTTAGACCTCAGCGGCCTGTCTCTGTCTATCTTTGCGTTTTTTCGGAATGTTGGTAGTTGGACGGCTTATTGAAGACACATCAGGATAATTGAACAGAGCACCAAAATATTTGGAAGCGAAAACATACCCAAGGATAGTTCGAGGTTTAAATAAGGCACAAAACCGACAGCGAGGTACGTCATGGTCAGGGCCTAGGCAAGGAATACAGTACGAATGAAAATCTTTGAGGTATTTGCTTTCCACAAGAAATGCAATTTACTTTTACTGACATCAGTTTAAGAAAAACGTTCCCCAACGGGGTACTCAGCTTAGTTGAAGACTTAGGTTCTGAAATTCGAAAACGAAAATTTCAAAGTCAGCCGACTGGCACTTGCGAACTGCTTCTGCTTTGGGCACGGCAAGAAAGACTGATGTAATGGCGTTGGGTGCACGTTTTACACCACTGACAACCTGATGTCACGGAGGAAGAGACAGCAACCGATGCAGTACCCAATTCTTTGTTAATCAGGCTGACTGAGGGCTACTGCAAGCAGATAACCCAAATGTGATGACTGCAACAGTGAAACACGAAGAACATCTGCTTGAGCAGTGGAAGAGTGAAGAGGGGTGGTTCTGTGTTTATAATGGGCTGAAATGGCTGAGGCGTGAATTTTGATGGAGGAAAAAAAAAAAGGCCCTTGTGAAGCAGTTCAGCTAAGTATTGGAGAATCTGAGGTAAGTTGGACGCTGCTGTGCCCATCCCTTAAGACTGGTTCCAGGCACAGAATCTTTTCCATTTTTCAGCATAAGATTTTCTTGAACTAGGCCTCCTTGCCTCCAAAATGATATCCAACACGTTTACTGAGGGATAACTGAGAGATTAGGTAATTAGCCAGGCTGCCAGGTTCAGGGTTTGAAGCTGAGGGTGAAAAATCTGGTTCTCCTGTTGTGACAAGGCAGGGGTCTGAGGCAGGTGCCATGGAGCCAGCAGTGACACTGTGCAAGAGGGGGTACCAGTGTTGGCGTGGCAAGTCTGGTGCAATCAATATTGTCCTTGGTTTGTCCTGTTTGATCTTTAGTAGTACTTTGGAGAGGAGAGGCAAAGGAGGAAAGGCACAGACTGATAGATTTTTCCAGCTGAAGGCCAGAGCATCCACTTTCCAAGCTTGTTTGAGGGGAGTCCTTGTGCAAAATTTGTCAAAATGGTAGTTCTGGGGGGGGGGGGGGGGGGAGGCAAACAGGTCTATATTTGGGCTCCCACATTTGTTTGTCAACGTGTTGAAAGTCTTGGGTTCCATTTTCCACTCGTGTGGGTCCATGAGATTTTTGCTTAGTTCATCTGCCAGTGGATTTAGTTTTCCTGGCAGGAATTGATCCTGTAAATGCACTTGGTAGCTCAAGGCTGTGTTCCACCGAGGCATGGCTAGTCTGCAGAGTGGTAAAAATGGGTACCCCTCTGCTTATGTACCACAAAGTACAATTTTGTACCTACCATAAATGTAGATGTTCGAGTGCTAATACAGCTGCAGTCATAACAGATGGGTTTTCCTGCCGTCAGGCGGGTCCTCGGTCGGCCGAATTCCAAAGTCTAAGTCCGGCGTCGGTTGTCGTCGCTTCTTCCCTGACGTCAGTGCGACAGGGGTATAAAAGAACCAGCAGACGCCATTTTCTTCAGTTTTTCTTGCCCCAGATGTCAGGTGCCCCCAGAAGGAAGGCAATACATAAATTTATGTAATAATGAAATTCAATATAATCAAAAAACAGAAGTTGCAAGCAAATGCACCATAAAAGAATACCCCAATCAGGTTGTATGAGGAGGTGTTAGCCATTAGGCCTGTCCCAAGAGGGGAAGGAGGGAGGGAAACTTGGACTGCAGCTGTATTAGCACTCGAACATCTACATTTATGGTAGGTACAAAACTGTACTATGTTCATCGTGCATACAGCTGCAGTCATAACAGATGGGTAGAATCCCAAAGCTAAAAAAGATGTGGTAGGCACTAGGTGGAACTCTGAGGAGCTAGGATGCCCTGCAAGACTGCAGTGGCAAAGCCTGCTCTAGATTTGGAGGATAACGGTAGGTGACAGTGCTTGGAGAAAGTATGTACAGAACTCCAAGTGGCAGCTTCCAAAATATCTTTGGTAGGAACCCCCCTGAGGAAAGCTGAAGAGGTAGCTGTGGCCCTTGTGGAGCGAGATCTGATGCCTGCAGGTACAGTTTTACCATGAAAAGAGTAACAAAAGCGTATGCAGTGGGCTATCCATTTTGAGATTGTCTGTTTGGAAATCGGCTTTCCTTGAGCTCCTGTAGCATAGGACACAGAGTTGCTCTGATTTTCTGATAGGCTTTGTTCTGTCCAAATAATAACGTAGCTGCCTGTGAATGTCCAAGGAATGTAGTAGTCTCTCCCCTTTGTTTTGAGGATTAGGGTAAAAGGTAGGTAAGTGGATAGCCTGATTCAAGGCTACCCTGGATACTACCTTTGGCATAAAGGAAGGATTGGTTCGTAAGGAAACTCTGTCCTGATGGAAAATGATGAAAGGCTGCACAGCCATGAGGGCTTGTAGTTCCGAAACCCTGCGGGCTGAGGTGATAGCCAGCAGAAAGGCTGTTTTTCAGGACAAATATTGCAGTTCTGTTGAAGCAGCTGGCTCAAAAAGAGGCAAGGTCAGTTTTTCTAGAATTAAACTGAGGTCCCAAGCTGGTACTGGTTGTTTCCTTGGGGGTTTTATATTCTTAGCCCCTCTGAGGAATTGTCTTAAGAGGGGGTGAGAATAAAGGAGGATCAGTGTTGTATTCTGCAGAAATGGATGAGGCATGGATTTTGATGGAGAATGAAAGTCCACTGCTTAGCAACTCAGCTAGGTACTGTAATATTTGAGGTAAATTCAGTATTCCAGGATTCTGGCCCTTTTTCTCATTCCAGGCACAAAAACATTTCCATTTTGCGGAGTAGGCTTTTCTAGTAGAAGGTCTTCTGGCCTCCAAGATGACATCATGCACCTCCTTGGAGAGTAGGGTCTGTTGTGATTTTAAGGAATCTTCCATGCGGCTAGATTGAGTGTTTTCAGCTGACACTGAAGAGTTTTGAAGTTGTGCTGAGTCAGTTGAAGAGGCAGGATCCATGGTGGGGAATGCGTCAGGCTCCTCAGGAGTGGGTACCAGTGTTGTCTTGGCCAGTCTGGAGCAATGAGAATCATCTTTGGTCTGTCTGCTCTGGTTTTTAATAGAACTTTGGGCAGCAGAGGAAGAGGTGGAAAGGCATAAACTGTCATTGTTGTCCAACTGAAAGAAAGTGCGCCCACTTTCCAGGCCTGTGGATGAAAGGTCCTTGAGCAGAATTTTGCCAATTGGTGATTTCTGTGGGAGGCAAAGAGATCAATGTCTGGCCTTCCCCATGCTTGAATTATCTTTGTAAAAACTTGAGGATGCAACTTCCATTCGTGTGGGTCTGTCATATTTCTGCTTAGGTTGTCTGCCAGTGTGTTTTCCTTGCCTGGCAGGTACTGTGCTTGAAGTTCGATTTGCAATTCCAGTGCAATGTTCCAAAGAGACGTGGCTAGCCTGCATAGGGAGTATGAATGGGTTCCTCCCTGTTTGTTTATGTCCCACATTACTGTGGTGTTGTCTGTCCTTATCAATAGCTGGCCTGGATGCAGTAGTTCTTTGAAAGCTATAATAGCATTTATTACTGCTAGCATTTCTTTTTGATTGATGTATATGTGCTTTTCTTTTTGGGACCATATGCCCTGAATGCACCGATCTGTCATGTGCGCCCCTCATGCGTAGTCCGAGGCGTCTGTTGTGATGACTTGATTTGCTTGGGGCTTGCAGAATGGGAGGCCTGTGTTTCTTTGGCATGCTTAAGCCCACCACAGAAATTCCTTTTGAAGACATGGAATCAGTGGTATTATTGTTTCCAAACTGTGGCTGTGTTGAGACCATAGGTTTTTTAGGTACCATTGAAGTTTCCTCATATGCAGCTTTGCACATGGGATTAGTAGGATGCAAGATGCCATGAATCCCAGAGCCTGCAGGATTTTCCTTGCAGTCAGCCTGGTGAAAGTTGCCAGTTTTCTGAAGTATTGAGTTAGTTGCCCTGGTTTCTCTGGCGTGAGGTAGACCATCTGGGTGATGGTATCCAAGCTGGCACCCAGGAAAATTATTGTTTGAGAGGATATTAGCCTTGATCTCTTTTGGTTGACTGTGTATCCCAGAGAATTCAACAACATTATTACAAACGCCAGATGTTTCAGAAGTATGTGCTTGCTGTCCGCTTGGATCAGGCAGTCGTCCAAATATGGGTATATTTGTATCCCTTGAAGTCTGCAGTAGGCAATTACTGATGCCAGGCATTTCGTGAACACTCTGGGCGCAGTAGATAAGCCAAAGAGCAATGCAGAGAATTGATAATGTGTTGAACCTGCAAGAAATCTGAGGTAGCTTCTGCAATCTTGTCTGATTGGGACATGCAGGTATGCCTCCTTGAGGCCCAATGTTACCAGCCAAGACTCCTTGCCCAGCATGGGAAGAAGCTGCTGCAATGTGAGCATCTTGAATTTTGGCACGAGTAAAAATGTGTTTAGGATGGATAGGTCCAAAACAGGTCTCCAATCTTTGCCCTTCCTTGGTACCAGGAATAGTCTGGAATAAAAACCTTGACCCTGTTCTTGTGCAGGTACCTCTTGAATAGCTTTCATGTCCATGAGATCTGAAATTTGTTTTTGTGCCTCTGCCCTTTGATTGTGTGGCAGGTTTGGCATGCCTCTCATTTTTGGAAGGGTGTGAAAGTGGAATCTGTAGCCTCTGTCTAATGTCCAGGATCCATTTGTCTTTGGTGACAATATGCCAATTTTTCGAAAATAATGCCAGTTTTCCGCCTAAAGGTGCTGCCATTTGAGCCTTGCTTGGCATGCAAAGAAAAGTCATTGGTTCTGCTTCCTGAATGGCTGTAAACTATCCTCACCACCTCTGAGTAGGTGCTTGCCATTGTCTGCCTCTAAACGATCCTGGAGATTGCCCTCTACCCCTTGGGCGCCTGTATCTACCTCTTTGGGGTATGTCCGTGGCTGGAAAGGACCAATTTTTTGAAGGCCAATTTCTACTGAAACGTGGAGGTTGTACCTGTAGGAAATCTTTCACTGTTTGCATTGATTTTGCCTTTTCCTCCATTTTCTTTAATACCTCCTCAGCTTTAACACCAAACAATACATCTTTTTGCAGAGGTGCATCTAGTAATTTAGCTTTGACATGATCTGGTAAGGTTTGCTCTTTGAGCCAAGCATGTCTATGTAGGACTGATCCTGTAATAGCAGCTCTACATGAGGCCTCTAAAGCACCAAAACCACATTGCAAGGTATGTTTACCCACTTGTTCTGCACTATGTAACACATCCTGCAACTCCTTCAAGTCTGGTTGTTTAGGCTGTGACATTTTGCTTGTCAACTGTGATAACAGAAACTGTTGGTACTTTAACGTATGGAACTGACAGTTTAATGCCCGCATGGTTAAAGTGGCCGAGGTGTATACCTTTTTCCCCCACATTTCTAAAGCTCTGGAATCTCTCTCTGAAGGCAATGGATTTTTAGCAGTGGAGGCCTTAATTCCCTTGGGACCCTGTGAAATAGTTTCTGGGTCAGCCGCATGGCTTTTGTATAAGAATTGGTGTGAATCAGGAACCTGGTAATACCTGTCAGGCTGGACTGGAGCTGGAGGTAAAGAATCTGGGTTAAGGCAGGCCTCCGAATACACATCATCTAGTATGTCTAAGACAGGAGGTATAGCCAGAGGCTTGTGCTGAGGGAGCAAGAGGAAATCCCTAAGCCTTTTCTTGGAGTCTGAGTACTCTTGGCCTTCCCAGTGGAAGTGTTCCCTTAAGGTATGTAAGGTTTCCCCAAAAGAGTAATCCTCAGGGGGGAGACAGAGGGAATGGACTCCTCTGCATCAGAATCTTCAAAAAGGGGAGTATGAATGTTCCTGGTCTTCAGAATGTTCTGAAATAATGGAGGCCTGGTCCGAGGAAGGGGATTCTTCCTCCACTCTGGGCCTCTTGTCCGGGGGGGGGGGGGGGGTTTGAGAACCCCTGATAAGACTAATTAAATCCTCAGCCATTTTGAGCATCTGCTTTTTAGGCATGGGGCCTTGAGAGGGGCCCTGTGGAGCTTGTCTTTTAGTATGCATGGTTGCTTTAGACATAGTGAAAGCCTTGATGGAAAAAGAAGAGGAAGGCCTGAAGACACCTTGAGAAGTGGCAGGCCTGTCTAAACTCTTGAGTTTCACCGCCAAGAGTGGCTTCGGTATCTGTAGTCGGGGTGTGGGCCGAAGAGCCTGCGACCTCGGGCACAGAAGACACCGCCAATGAAGTGTCATCAGTAGTCAGGGGCTGCGGTCGCCTCGCTGAGAACCGGACCACCTGTAGTCGGCAGAAGTCGCGGACCTCGTATGTCAGTCCTTATCTTTGCGTCTTTTACTCAAAACTGGAGTCGGAGTATCCGACGACATAATGTAATTACACTTTTTGCCAAAATAGTGTTGGGCGAACTCCGCCCAATGCTTAATAGTGCGTCTGTTGAATGTAGCACAAAAACGACAGGCCGAGACGTCGTGGTCTGGGCCTAAGCAAGGAATGCAGAGGGAATGAAAATCCTTATGCGGTATTTGCTTCCAACATGAAATACAATTATTAACTTTGTCTGACATTGGTCTGAGGCAAGAAAAGTTTCCCCAATGGGGTACTTCGCTTTCAAGAAGACTTGGTTGAAAAATATTCGTAATCTCAGGAGCTGGCCGACCGGCACTTGCTAACAGCTTCTGCTTCGGGCACCGCGCGGCAAGAAAGACTGAAGAAAATGGCGTCGGCTGGTTCTTTTATACCCCTGTCGCACTGACGCCAGGGAAGAAGCGACGACAACAGACGTCGGACCTAGACTTTGGAATTCGGCCGACCGAGGACCCGCCTGACGGCAGGAAAACCCATCTGTTATGACTGCAGCTGTATGCACGATGAACATCAGTGGTGTCCGTCTTTTCCATTTAATTGTCCTGGAAGAATGTGGTCCTTGAAGGCTGTCAGAGCATTCTGTACAGCTAACATTTCTTTTTGATTCATATGCACGTGCATTTGACTTGGGTTAATTTGCCCTGAATGCTCTTCCCTGCCAGGTGAGCCCCACATGCATAGTCTGATGCGTCTGTTAGGGTTTGGGTGGCAGGGGGTAGAGGGAATGGTAGTCCCTTGTTTTGGTGGCAGGCCTCTGCCCACCAGAGGAACTCTAACCATAGGCAAGGTATGCTAGGAATCATTGCTTCTAGATCCTGAGACTGTTGACACCATAGGCCTTTTACATACCATTGTAGTTGCCTCATATGCAGTCTTGCATATGGAATTAGTATAATGCAGGAGGCCATAAACCTGAAGGCTTGCAGTATTTGACTTGCAGATATAGCAAGGTTTTTGTGGCCATTAGTTTGAAGTAGGTTGTCAAATTAATTGGTTTCTCTGGCATGAGGAAAGCCATCTGGGATGTTGTATTCAAGCTTGCTACCAGAAATACAATTTTTTGACATGGTACCAGGTGTTTCTTTTTGTTTATGGTGTACCCCAGACAAGTAAGCACCTTTTGTACAAATGCCAGATGATTTAAAAGTATGTCCTGGCTTTCTGCCTGAATTAGACAATCGTCCAGGTATGGGCATATTTGAATATGTTTTTACGTGCAAAATGCAATGAATGGAGCTAGGCACTTTGTGAATACCCTGGGCGCAGTAGATAAGACAAAGGGCAGTGCAGAGAACTGATAATGCATGTAGCCCTGCTTTGAAGAGTAGGTATCTTCTGCAAAATTCCCTGATTGGGTTGTGCAGATAGGCTTCCTTTAAATCGAGAGTTGCCAACCAGGCATCTTTGCCTAGCATAGGAAGCAACTGCTGAAGAGTTAGCATCTTGAATTTTGGAATCACCAAAAAGGTGTTCAAGGTAGACAGGTCCAGGATAGGAAGCCATGAGTTGTCTTTTCCGTCTTGAGTAGAAACCTTGTCCTTTTTCCTCTTCTGGTACAGTTTGAATTAGCCTTTATGCATAAGAGAGAATACTTGCTTTTGAGCCTCTGCCCTCTGATTTGGGGGTAGATCTGGCCAAATATTTGAGGTTGGTAACATGTGGACGTGAAATCTGTATCCTTGGGAAACTATATTTAAAACCCATTTGTCCTGGGTAATGAGTTCCCAGCTTTTTGCCTGCAGAGCAATCTTTCCCCCTGAAGGAGCAGTCAGCTGAGAAGCGCTTGGAAATTTTAAAATGAAGTCATTGACACAGTTTACCATAGAGGGGAGTCTTACTACTCCCTGATTTGGCAGTGGGAGCCCCCCCCACTACTTAGTCCTGTGCGTACCCTGGGACTGATGCCTGTGTGTTCTGCTGGATTTGGGTTTGGACTGAGAAGGCCTGGAAGAGGCATGAAAGGACCAATTCTTAGAAGGCCAATGCCTACTAAATCTTGAAGGTTGTACTTGTAGGAAATCTTTAACAGTTTGCACAGATTTAGCTTTTTCCTCCATCTTTAAGAACTTCTTCTGCTTTGTTGCCAAACAGGCTGTCCTGATTTAAGGGAGCACCCAGTAATTTAGCTTTAACATGATCCTTAAGCCAAGCATACCTTCTAAGTACAGACCCAGTGACAGCAGCCCTGCAAGATGCCTCTAGTGAATCAAAACCACATTGCAAAGTCTGTTATCCAATCTGTTCAGCAGAATGCATTAAATCCTGTAAATCCTTATTTTTCAGCACAATCAGGAATCAACATCATTTTCTTTTTAAGCAATCCAATAATATGCTGCTGATACTTTAACATATGAAACTGGCAGTTTAAGGCCCTAACGGCCAAGGTTGCAAAAGTGTATACCTTCTTACCCCATCTATCCAATGCCCTGGACTCTCTAACAGGATTTTGGCAGTAGTAGCCTTAATGCCCTTGGGTCCCTGTGAAATGGTCTCAGGATCCGCAGTAGGATTTTTCAAAAGGAACTTGAGAGAGTCAGGAACCCTGTAATATCTATCAGGTTTTCTGGGAGCAGGAGGTAGAGAAGTCAGGGGCCAAGCTAGATTGCGAAAAGGCATCAGCAACAATGTCTAGTACAGGAGGGATAGCTAAAGGCCTGTGTTGGGGCAGGCATAAGAAATCCCTAAGCCTCTTTTTAGAATCAGAGTAATCCTGGCTTTCCCAACGAGAATGCTCCCTAACAGTATGCAAGGTTTCACCAAAAGAGAAATCCTCTGGGAGGGGGGGAGCAGAGGGAAGAGAGTCCTCAGCATCAGAATCCTCATAGGTAGATAAGGGTAAATCCTGGTCATCAGAGGAAACAAATTTCAGAATCCTGGTCAGAAGTATCATAAGCAAACTCAGTCCTAGGTCTCTTAGAAGGGGAAGGATGGCTTCCCCTGATTAAAGTAATAAGGTCTTCAGCCATTCTTATTTGCTTAGGCAAAGAGGTCTGGGCATCTGTTTTCTAGGCATGGTTTGAGTTTTAGGCCTTGAAAAAGATGGCGTTGATTTAATATGCAAGTCAGATGCATCCTCAGAAGCCGGTGCCTGCACAGCGGCTCCAGACCCATCCAAGGTAGAGACATCCGCGGTTCCACAGTTGAAGCATCACAGCATACCGGACTCCGAATGGGTCTCAGTAGAGGCCTGCGAATCTGAAGTAGCGTGTATCAGGGGCTGCGAAAGCACCTCAATGAGTACCGGCAAACTGGCAGCTGGCTTAGAAGCGTCGTAGGCAGCTTTGGACCTAGGCGGCCTGTCTGTCTTTATCTTTGCATTTTTTTTGGAATGTCGGTAGCCGGATGGCTTATCGAAGACATATCTGGATAACTGAACAGAGTTCCAAAATATTTAGAAGCATAAATATACAGACGAATAGTTCGTTGTTTAAATAAGGCACAAAACCGACAGCGAGGCACGTCATAGTCAGGACCTAGGCAAGGAATACAGTACGAATGGAAGTCTTATGAGGTATTTGCTTTCCACAAGAAATACAATTTACTTTTACTGACATCGGTTTAGAGCAAGAAAAAGTTTCCCCAATGGGGTACTTGGCTTTAGTTGAAGACTTTGGTTCCGAAACTGGAAAACGAAAATTTCAGTAGACGACTAATCAGGACTTATGAACTACTACTGCTTTGGGCACTGAACGGCAAGAAAGACTGATGTAATGGCGACGGCTGCTTGCTCTATACCAGACTACCGGACGTCACAGAAGATGAGACGGCAACTGACGCAGGACCCAAGACTTTGTTAATCAGGCCGACTGAGGGCTACTGCAAGCAGATAACCCAAATGTGATGACTGCAACAGTGAAACACAAAGAACATCTAGTAACAGCAGTGGTAGGCCTGAGTGCCACAAAGGCACTGAAAAGGCTTTGACAAAGTCTTCCAATAAGGCACGCTTTCTGTAGAGGGAGAAATGGGTTTCCTCTTTTCTCTTCTTTTAAGAGGACCTGTGGACGTCTATCTAGAAACAAGAGATTACAAGGGCTTGGATGGCTCAGACAGTTCCTCAGAAAACGCAGCCCCCCAATCCCCCCCCACCCGGCATTTGAGACCGGCACTAGAATAGCCTCTGCGGACGAGTTCCCACCTAAGGTTAGTGCGGCATCCTGAGAGGTACCCTGGGACATCCAGAGTGGTGGGATCTGGGTCTAGATGCAGGAACCAGGCCTATGTCGGCCACAGGTTGGGGATCGGCCGGAAGAGGCTCAGCAAGACACGAAGGCTGTAAGGTCCTGGCCTTCTTTTTTAGCGGTTCTGGGGAGACGTGTGAGCAGCCCTCCAATCTGTAACGTAAGCTGCTTCAGACGTTGGTTTTCAAGATAAAGATTAAGCGCATCCAAGCAACTACACAATGTTTTAGGCACATATGCCTGGCAAATCTGGCAGGCCTTATGGTCGTGTGACTGTCCCAAACAGAAAAGGCACTTACTGTGGGCATCCTTACCAGGGATTTGGCAGCCGCACTGACACTTACCCTGTCTGGATGACATGAACAAGGAATATTAAATTTTAGGACTGAAAAGGTCCCCAACGGGGTACGTATCTAATAAATGAATCTGACATCAGTGGTAGCAGAAACACCTGGCGTACGACTGGCAGCTGAAAAGTTCTGAGGGCTGGTGCGTGCTGACATCACCTTTATGGCCCACAAAATCTTGCCTACGTCAAACGTCTCATGCACCAGAGAGAGACTGAAAGCTTTTGGATACTGGCCATACATACACGAGACTGAAGTGTAAACCCATATGCAGAATACTGCAACATGTGAATAGGACATCCATTGTTACCTGGGACAGAAGGGAGTCATCACAATGACTTTGGGGATTCCTCAATCTTCAGAAGTATCCTAGATATCAACGGAAAGGATGAACAGCATTCAGGAACATTCCTGTCCAAAGAAAAGAAAAAGCATCCATCTTCCAGGCCTTCTTGCATGGAGTCCTTCAGCAGAATTTTGCCAGCTAATCATTTAAAGAGAAGGCAAAAATGTCTACTTGAACTCTCAACAGATGGATCAAATCTTGGAACACCCGTGATCTATTTTCTATTCAGGAGGGTCTAACCTTTGTCTTCCTCCACTTGTAAGCCATAAAATTTTGCTTTGATTGAAGGCAGGAAACCTGTAGAGTGAGACTGCGATGTAAAGCTTTATCCCATGCTACCACCACTAGTCTGTATAAGACCTGGTCCCACTCCCTTAGTTATGTACCACATGATTGTAGTACTGTCAGTAACAACTTTAAGTGCTCCTGGGGACAAAAGGTGATTCAGAGAATTGAATTGATAAGAGCAAGCACCTCTTTTACATTTATGTGCTTGCGTCAGTCTTTGTTGTCCCAGACACCTAGCACTTCTTATTCCTTTGAGACTGCTCCCCAAGCAAAGTCAGAGGTGTTTGTGGTAAATGCTTTGGACCAAGACGGGAGAAGGGGAGACCTGCATTTGGGGATATTTGAAGTCTCCACCAAATGATTTCGCTTCTCACAAACCCCAAGACTGAAATCCATAAAGATAATCGGTGTTGGTACTGGGGCCAGAGAGACTTCAAATCCCACATTACCTTTCTCATGTGGAGTCTTGCCAAAGGTATCATGAGAATCATTAATCCTATAAAATCAAAAATCCTGATATATTCCTTTGCAGTGACCAAAGTCAGAGTAGAGAAACCCCTGAACAGATCTAAGTATGATCTATTTTTTTCCTGTGGAAGAAAAGTTCTTTGCACTGAGGTATCTAGCAGAAATCCAAGGAACACAACCCGGTGTGATGGAGTCAAAAAAAAAAACTTTTGAAGGTTTTCTTGGAAACCTAGCCTACATAGGAGCTCTCCCTCACAAATGAAGGATTCCTGCCACTTTGAAAAAAAGACTCTGCAAAGACAAGTCAGTCATCTAAATATAGAAAAATGTGGATACCCTATGGCCTGCAACGTGCTGTAACTGGATGGAGACACTTACTAATCACTCCTAGAAAAGTGGCAGCCGAAAGGGTAAGTCAGAGAACGATTAGTTGTGTAAGAACGTAGATGTCCTTCTCTTCTCTGTTGCAGTATTCTTTACATGAGGGAGTTGCCTGCCAAGGCAACCCGACGTCAGCCAGTATATTGAAGTCTTTTACTACCATAGGGTGCGATGTACATCTGACGTAGGCTACTATTGGAGGTAGGCCATAAGAGAGACGTGTGCACCATCTCAGAACTGAAGCCCCAGGCAGCGAAACAGTCCAAGGGAGAGTATCAATGCATCCAAGAACACCAAGAAGTGGGGGAGGATGGTGGAATGGAATACTGCAACACAGAAAAGGAGGACATCTATTGTTATGGTAAGTTCTTACACAGCTAATCTATGTCCTCCTATTCATCTGTTTCAGTATTCTTCACATGAGGGAGAAAACAAAAGCTCAAGCAGAAAGAGAAGAGGAGGTGGCAGAGGAACTCTCCAGGCAGCCATGGCGAATGGCCCTAGCAAACCCTGCCTTGGATCTGGGGAAGGAATCCAGTTCATGTTTTATGAAGGTGTGGACAGATGTCCAAGTAGCTGCTTCTAGGATGGAGTTAGTGTCCAGCCCTTTGAGGAATACCTAACAGGAAGACACTGCCCTTGTACAGTGATCTTTGAATGAGCCATGGAGAGCTTTGCCATGGTGGGTATAAAAATAAATGGATTTGGAGATCCAGCTGGAGATTGTCTGTTCGGACACAGGCAATCCCAGAGCCGTGGGGATGGAATGACACAAACAGTTGGTCATTTTCTAAAGGGTTTGGTCTTGTGTAGGTAAAACCGGAGATATCTGTGTACATCAAGTGTGTGTAGGATGCTCTCACTATTGTTCTGGGGAGGAGGAGAAAAAGGTGGGGAGGCGAATGGCCTGGTTTAAGGACAATTCATTAACTATCTTTGGCATGAAGGAGGGGTTAGTCCGTAGAGAGAAGCCCTGTCTTTGTGGAAGGACAAGAAAGGAGGAGAAGCCATAAGGGCTTGTAATTCTGATACCTGCCTGGCCAGAGACTTTCAAAGTTAAATGCCTCAGAAGGTGGTTTCCATACTGAATTAGCTGACTTGGAAGAAAAATTTAAGAAGAGGGGTTACATGGAAAATGAACTTCGAAAGGTATTGGTAGCTATAACTGAACTAAGGGGAAAGTAGAGCACGTCCATATTATGCTGATGTATTGAATATAGACGCTGGAATGCAAGTAATTAATATAATAAAATAAAAATCCCCATGTTTTACACTAGTGATGATAAAGCAATATCAGATATTAAAAAGAAAAACTGGGGTGCCCCGATGACTGACCCCATGATTAAGGAAATAGTGGGTGATGTACCCAAGTTCAGATTTAAGAAGAAACGAAATCTGGAGAGATTGCTGTGCTACCCTAGGAACAGAAGTGAACCCTTGTCATCTATTAATGCCGCTATTCATGCATGTGGTAGCTGTAATTTTTGCTCATATATTAACTCAGCTAGACATTTTATACATCGACAGGTCAGGAAATTTAGGTTCACTGTGACAGCCACATATCAGACACCACATGTGGTTTATTTAGTGATTTGTGACCTGTGCTGTTCATTTTATGTATGAAAACCAGACAGACCCCACAAAGATAGAATTTGTGAGCACTTCTATAGTATTAGAACACACACTGGTATTAGTGCACTCTCTAAACATGAGATTTCTTACGGTGATTCACACACAAATTTATTGTCATAGATGTAAATGCTCATACCTTGAGAGAAGGGAATATTAGGAATTTCACAGAAAGTAAAGAGGTGAACTGGATTTTAAGACTTAGTGCTGATAAGGGTCTTGGTCTCAATGAGAAAGCATCTCTGAGACCTAGCCTAAAATCTAGAAGAATAGCCCTTGATTAATGCACCTTCTTTATAAGTACATACATTTATGAAGAATTTTTAAAGAAATTTCTTTGACACACATTTTATATATATATATATATATATATATATATATATATATATATATATTAACATTTTCATAGCTTTATATATGCATTTTTATAGATTTTTATGTTAGGGTATTTTTATATGGAGTGCTGTAGGAAGCTTTGCCTTTAAGGAGATGCTTATATTAACTGCCTCTAAGATGCGACTGGTAGAATGTTGTATTTAAATGAAGCTTTTAATGTGGGTTTTTTGTTGGTCTGAAGAAGCTATTAGCGAAAGCACTTAACATCTTCTTACAAAAAAGCTATTTTATGGTTTGACTGCTGCCTGGCTGCTTCACTGCTATACTTGTTTTCTTCCTTGGACTTGTTTATTTTAGCAGTGCAGCATTTATCCTGAAGGGTGCTATCACTGGTATTATTACGTCTAACTTTGTTGTTGCACCTTTAAGGGACTTAGCAGAGAGTCAGAATCAAGATTTGGAGTTGGACTATAGACTTAAGGAACATGGAATGGTAAATAAAACTTTACCAGAGAGATTTACTGCCTGCACTACATGTGAAGGTAATCCTCTGATGTAGCAGGCCACTTCCGGTTTGGTTATGAAAGATGGTGAGGAACTACAGAATGCCATACATAAACTTGAACTTGATTTCTTTAAATTAAAGTGTTTACAGACAGACAGCATTTTGAAGCGTCTGGCAAGGAAAATCGTGCCAAGGGGCCTCGAGTCCTAAAAATCCTGACATATGAAACTTTGTATCTGGAATTACTCACTAAATGGCAGCAGTTGAACCTGGAGATCAGCACTAAATATTTGTCTTTAACTGAATTCTTTAAACCAGAAGAAGATAGATTAAGATAATCTATCAAAGAACAACAAAATGCACTATTTAATAAATACCCAGTGTGTGCGTTAACTCGAGTGATGGAAAGTTAATTGGATGGTGTGATGGTATATGAGTGGAAATTATTACAGAATAAGAAAATAATTGATAGAGATACAAATGACTTTAGAAGAGGCCATGTTTTTATGTGGCCGAGAAATTATTCTGGCAATGGAGTTACTGTGTTGAGCAATGGCGGTAACTGTGCACAAGAAGTTAGAAGCACAATAATCAAAACCAATGCCATGTCGCTTAATAATAATAGTCGAGGTGAACAGAATGTTGTAATACATCCTAGTGAAGAGCAACTGACTGTTAATGATAGACAAATGCCTAGTACATCTACTTCTGTATGCAGTACTTTTACCTGTGGCTCATAACATCGGATCATTTCCCAATAATAACGGAGATATTAGACCTAAGGTATCTAGTGCATTAAGGCACTCTCCAACATTTAATTCTTCCACTGTTGGTCCACATACACAGTTCCCTTTACCAATAAATGGCGAAAGAGGGCCAAGGAGGACACGATCCATCAGTTGAGGTCTCCAGAAATGCAAATTGTCATTGGAGAGACAATCGAGTCAGTCTCTCAAAACAAATGTGGAGAAATCTGGGGACTCAGTCTGGAACATCTTTTATCGAAGCCTGACAGTTGATGAAATATCCGTGTTGAAATAAGGTTTAACCTTTATTCCTACTAATAACAGTGACATTTATGATACTATTTTAGATCTTAGAATGTTTAGTAGAAATGTGATGCTGAAACTCCAGTTTGGTAACAATTCTAATGCTAATAATGTAACAATGTTTAGAAAACCTAGTTTATATATACCAAATGCCCATCCTCTGATAGAGGCTTTTAATAAATTGGAGAATGATCTTTATAAGTATTATGGAGATAGAAGGGCTATGAAGGTACACAGAAATGTGAGACAATTTTAAGTATAAGGAACGATGTGCACTTAAATGTTTACATGAAGATGAAAGTACAGTGATTTGACCAGCCGACAAAGGTGGGCCTATGGTTATTACGGACAGGGACCATTATTTCCACTCTTAAGCTAAATATGCTGAGTGATGAGAAATTCTATACAGTGTTTGATATTAATCATGTTCATCTGCTGGAGAACAGAATTAGGAACATACTTGAAGATTTGTTACAGAGCAGGCAAGTGTCATCTGAATTATATAATCTTCTAATGTGTGAATATCCCCTTATACCTATAATACAGGGGCAGCCTACGATACATAAAGATGGCCTAAATCCACCAATGAGACCTACTGTCTCTGGTAAAAGCTGGTCTACAGAACCTTTCTCCGTATATGTAGAGAGACATCTTAGGCCAGTCCTGGATAAAAATGAGTATGTCCTGAGAGAGACAAAAGTTTTGATGGATCTGTATACTTACAAGTTCCATATCCTCTGACTCAGAATTTTATTTTGTAACTCAATGTTCAATCTCTTAACCATCATACCAAACACTACAGGGGTAGCGTCTATCCAGGAATACCTCACTAGGTATAGTGAATATAGTGAAACATGCATAGAATTGATTTGCTTGTTCCTAGAGGTAGTCTTGGAAAACATGTTCTTGTTTGATAAGAATATATACTTACAAAAAGTTGGCGTAGTTATGGGCACACTGTGTGTCAATAGCTACGCCAATATGTTCCTAGCATTATGGGAGGTCAACACACTTTTCCCCATGGAATTTTATAGGAAATATTTTATCATCGTATTGTAGACAACTTCTTTTTGATATGGACAGGTGACAAAGGGGAGCTAGAATCTTTCCTTCAAAAGTTAAATGGAGTTAGTGAGCATTTCAAATTTACAATGGCATTCTTGGCTAATAAGATTCTTTACCTGGATGTGTATGTAGAATGTTTAAGTAATGGGTTAGTTAATACTGGAGTTAATAGAAAAAGCTGTTACAGAAATACTTTGCTTTATAGACAAAATATGCAATCCCCAAGTATATATTTAAAAATGTCATAAGAGGGCAAGGCATGAGAGTTTCAAGGATGAATGCCTCAGAAGGCGGCTTCCATACTGAAATAGCTGACTTGGAAGATACATTTAAGAAGAGGGGTTACATTGCCAATGAACTTCTAAAGGAATTGGTAGATATAACTGAACTAAGGGAAAGTAAAGCACGTCCATATTATGCTGATGTACTGAATATAGATGCTGGAAGTGAAGTAATGAATATAATGAAATTAAAATCCCCATGTTTTACACTAGTGATAATAAACTAATATCAGATATTATAAAGAAAAACTGGGGTGTCCTGACGACTGACCCCATGATTAAGGAAATAGCGGGTGATGTACCCAAGTTCAGATTTAAGAACAAATGAAATCTGAAAAGACTGCTGTGCTACCTTAACAGAAGTGAACCCTTGTCATCTATTAATGCCTCTACTCATGCATGTAGTAGCTGCAATTTTTGCTCATATATTATAACTCAACTGGCCATTTCATACATCCAGACACAGGTCAGGAATTTAGGTTCACTGTGACAGCCACATGTCAGACATCACATGTGGTTTATTTAGCAATTTGTGACCTATGCTGTTCATTTTATGTAGGAGAAATGGACAGACCTCTCAAAGACAGAATTTGTGAGCACCTCTATAGTATTAGAACATACACTGGTATTAGTGCACGCTCTAAACATGTGATTTCTTACAGTGATTCACACACTTTTAAATTTATGGTGATAGATGTGAATGCTCCTACTTTAAGAGAAGGAGATGTTAGGAATTTCACAGAAAGTAGAGGTGAACTGGATTTTAAGACTTAGAGCTGAAAAAGGTCTTGGTCTCAATGAGAAAGCATCTCCGAGACCTAGCCTAAAATCTAGAAGAATACCCATTTATGACTGCACCTTCTTTATAAGTACATAAATTTATATAAAGATTTATTTAAAGAAATATCTTGGACATATTTACATAAACATATATATATATATATATATATATATATATATATATAAATATACATATATATATAAATATACATATATATATATATATATATATATATGTTCATAGCTTTACTATATATACATTTTTATAGGTTTTTATGTTGAGTATTTTTATATGGAGTGCTGTTGGAAGTTTTGTCTTTTAGGAGATGTTTATATTAACTGCCTCTAAAATTTGATTGGTTGAATGTTGCATTTAAATGAAGCTTTTAATGTGGCTCTTTTGCTGGTCTGAAGAAGCTATTAGCGAAAGCTCATTCTATTTTGTTACAATAAAAGTTGTTTTAGGGTTCGACTACTGCCTGGCTGCTTCACGGATATACTTACTGTTTTCTTTCTTAGCATCTTAAGGTGTTGATTTTCCAAGTAGAGAGCAAGGGATGATAGCAGACTACAGAGGGTCTTGTGCACAATGGAATGACAAACTGAAAAAAATGTTATGGTCGTGCTGGGACCCTAGACAAAAAAGGCAGCGGGAATGATTATTCTTGTGTGGAATCTGTCTTCCACACACACTTCCCTTTCTGGGTGACATTTAACTTCAAAGTAAAGCAGTAGCAAAAGACAAACAGGATTCCCCAACTGGACACGAATGATTCCGGCAGCAGAGTGACATCTGGGAGTGGCAATCTGACTGACGGCAAAGTAGTTCTGGGGATGGTGTGCGCATAACTCTTTTATGGACTACATCCAACAGTAGTTTACAGATGTACTGTGCACCCTACAGTATCAAAAGACTTTGAAACACTGGCAGACATTAGGTTGCCCTGGCAGGCAACTCCCTCATGTAAAGAATACTGCAACAGATGAAGACAGACAGACAGCTGAAAGATCTAGATGCACAAAACCTTAAGAAATATTTCAAGTCTGGGTGGATAAGAATATGATAAGTATCTTTTAAATCTAAGATTAACAAACTCATTAAGAGGAAGGGGTAAAAGATTGTGTAGTGAAAGCATTTTGAACTTGGGCACCATCATAAAAGTACAGCTGTGTACACTTACCATAAATGTAGATGTTAGAATGTATTCACTGCTGCAGTCATTACATTTGGGTAATCTGCTGGCAGGTTGCCCTCAGTCGGCCTGATTAACAAAGTCTTGGGTCCTGCTTCGGTTGCTGTCCCTTCTTCTATGACATCAGGTCTCGGGTATAAAACATGCAGCTGATGCCATTACATCAGTTTTTCTTGCCCCAGATGTCAGGTGTCCCCCAAATGGGGAGCAAAAAAATATATACATTTATATAGAGCTATATCTATATATATAAAATTAAAAGCACAAAAAATATATCTCCAAACAAAAGCAAATACACCAAAAAGGCTATTAAGCATAGTAAAAGAAAGTAGACGTATAGCAAGAGAAAAACTGGGCTGGAGGGAGGGTAACCAGGACTGCAACAGTGAATACACTCTACCATCTACATTTATGGTAAGTGTAAACAACTGTACTATGTTCTTCGTGTTCCACTGTTGCAGTCATTACATTTGGGTAGATTCCCAAAGCTATGGTTGGGAGGATGGATTTATACAGCATTAGGACCAGCTATAAGGCCCTGCAGGACAGCAGTGGCAAAGCCTGCTCTGAATTTAGAGAAGAAAGGTAAATGGTAATGTTTGGTGAACGTATGAACTGAGCTCCAGGTAGCAGGTTCTAGAATGTCTCTGGTCGAACACCTCTGAGAAAGGCTGTAGAAGTAGATGCAGCCCTGGTGGAATGAGATCTGATCCCCTGTGGGATAGTTTTACCATGGTGCATACAGCAGAAACAAATACAATGGCTTATCCATTTGGAAATGGTCTGCTTTTAAATAGCCTTTCCCTCTGCCCCTGCAGCAAATGCCACCAGTAGTTCAGATTTTCTTAGAGATTTTGTCCTGTTTAAGTAAAATCTCAGTTGTCTGTGTACACCCAGTGAATGCAGAATTCACTCCCCCTTGTTCTGTGGATTGGGAAAGAAAGTTGGCAAATGAATGGTCTGATTAAGAGCCACACTGGATACCACCTTAGGCATGAAGGATGGATTGGTCCTGAGAGACACCCTGTCCGCATGAAAAATAATGAAAGGCTCCACACTGCCATAAGAGCCTGTAATTCTGAAATCTTTCTAGCTGAAGTGACTGCTAAAAGGAAAGCTGTTTTCCAGGAGAGAAATTTTAAGTCTGCAGTAGCAGCTGGCTCAAAAGGAGGGAGAGTGAGTTTTTCCAATACAAAATTGAGATCCCAGGCAGGGGTTGGAGTTCTTCTGGGTAGTCTTAAGTTTTTGGCCCCTCTGAGATACTGCTTTAGCAGAGGATGAGAGAAGAGGGGAGGTTCTGTGTTGTAATGAGCTGAAATGGCTGAGGTATGGATTTTTATGGAAGAAAAGGACAAGCTTTTGTGAAGCATCTCAGTGAAGTATTGTAAAATTTGAGGAATGTTGGGCACTGATGTGCTTATTCCTTGCGATTGGTTCCAGGCACAGAATCATTTCCATTTGTCAGCCTAAGATTTTCTAGTACTAGGCCTTCTCACCTCCAAAATGACATCCATCACAGGTTTGCTGAGGGATGCCAAGAGTGAATTTAGATGATTAGCCAAGCTGCAAGATTCAAAGTTTGGAGCTGAGTGTGTAGAATTTGGTTGTTCTGCTGAGACAGTAAGGTGTCTGAGGCAGGTGGAAGGTGCGACACATTGCACAGGAGTGGGTACTAGTGTTGGCGAGGGCAGTCTGGAGCAATAAGAATCATTTTTGGTTTGTCATGTTTGACTTTTAGTAGAACTTTGGAGAGCAGAGGCAGAGGGTGAAAAGCATAGACTGATAGTTTTTTTCCAGCTGAATGAAAGAGCATCCACTTTCCAGGCTTTTTTGTGATGAGTTCTTGTGCAGAATTTGTCCAACTGATAGTTCTGGGGTGAGGCAAAAAGATCCATGTCTGGACTCCCCCAGTTACGTGTCAACATGTTGAAAATCCATGGTTCCAGTTTCCATTTGTGTGGGCCCATGAGATTTCTGCTTAGTTCATCTGCCAGAGTATTCAGCTTTCCTGGCACAAATTGAGCTTGTAGTTGTATTTGGTAGGTCAAGGCCGTGTTTCACAATGCCATGGCTAGTCTGCAAAGGGGGTAGGAGTGTGTACCCCCCCCTGCTTGTTTATGTACCACATAACTGTGGTGTTGTCTTGTCTATCATTAATTGTCCTGGATGAAGGTAGTCCTTGAAGGCTGTCAGTGCATTCTGTACAGCTAGCATCTCTTTCTGATTGATATGAAGGTGCATTTGATTTGGGCTCCTTTTGCCCTGAATGCACTTCCCTGCCAGATGAGCCCACCAAGCATAGTCTGATGCATCTGTAGTTAGGGTTTGGTCAGCAGGGGGTGGAGTGAATGGCAGTCCCTTGTTTTGGTGGCAGGCCTCAGCCCACCGTAGGAACTCTAGTTGCACGCAAGGTATGATAGGAATCAGTGTTCCAGGCTGTGATAATGTTGACTCCATAAACTTTTTAAGTACCACTGAAGTTTCCTCATATGCAGTCTTACATATGGAATTAGAAGAATGCAGGAGGCCATGAACGCCAAGGCTTGCAGAATTTGTCTTGCAAATAGCAGGGTTTTTGTGGCCACCTGTTTGAAGTAAGTTACCAAATGAATTTGCTTTTCTGGCGTAAGGTAAGAAGTCTGGGCAGTTGTTTTCAAGCTTGCACCCAGGAATGTAATTTTTTGAGAGGGTACCAGTTGTGATTTCTTTTCGTTTATGGTGTACCCTAGACAAGTTAGAACCCATTTTACAAACGTCAGATGCTTTAGAAGAATGTCCTGGTTTTCTGCCTGAATTAGACAATTGTCCAGGTATGGATATATCTGAATATTTTTTGCCTGCAAAATGCAATTACTGGAGCCAGGCACTTTGTGAAGACCCTGGGCGCAGTAGATAAGCCAAAGGGCAGTGCAGAGAACTGGTAACGCAAGTAGCCTGCTTTGAAGCGGAGGTATCTTCTGCAAGACTCCCTGATTGGGATATGCAGGTAAGCCTCTTAAGTCTAGAGTTACCAACCAGGCATCTCTGCCTAGCATAGGAAGTAACTGTTGAAGAGTCAGCATCTTGAATTTTGGAATGTCCAGAAATGTGTTTAGAGTAGATAACCCAGAATTGGACGCCATGATTTGTTTTTTCTGGGTACCAGGAAAACTCTTGAATA
Organism: Protopterus annectens; assembly: GCF_019279795.1. Lineage (NCBI taxonomy): Eukaryota > Metazoa > Chordata > Ceratodontiformes > Protopteridae > Protopterus > Protopterus annectens. Next base: position 1,215,428,618 of record NC_056727.1, read on the forward strand.
GAAACCTTGTCCCTTTTCCTCTTCTGGTACTGGTTGAGTAGCCCCCATGAAAACGAGGGTCAGTACTTGTTTCTGGGCCTCTGCCCACTGATTTGGGGGCAGGTCTGGCCTTCCGTTTGGGATTGGCAACATGTGGAAATGAACTCTGTATTCCTGAGATACTACATTTAAAACCCATTTGTCTTGGGTTATAACTTGCCAGTTTCTTGCATGAAGTGCCAGTTTTCCCCCCAAAGGGGCGGCTAAAAGTTAAGTGCTTGGTGAGTGTAGAGGGAAGAGATTGTTTACCATAGGGAGGCGGCCTGTTTCCAGATTTGGAGGAGGAGGCACCCCATTGTTTTGTTCTAAAAGTCCCTTGTGACTGAAACCTGGAGCCGTTGGAATGTCTGGGTTTAACCTGAGTGGCTCTCGAAGGAATTGGAAAGGACCAGTTCTTAGTAGGTCAGTGCCTACGAAATCTTGGAGGTTGCACTTTTAAGAAATCATTCACAGTTTGCACAGATTTAGCTTTATCTTTTTTAAAACTTCTTCTGCCTTATTACCAAAGAGACGGTCCCTGTTGTAAAGGAGCATCCAACAATTTTTCTTTAACATGATCAGGCAGAGTTTGCTCTGAGCCAAGCATGCCTTCTTAGCATAGATCCAGTTACAGCCCTGCAAGAGGCCTCCAAAGAATCAAAACCACATTGCAAAGTATGTTTTCCAACTTGTTCAGCTGAATGCAATAAATCCTGTAAATCTTTATTTTCCACACAGTCAGAAATTAACATAATTTTCTGTTTAAGTAGTCCCATGATATGTTGTTGATATTTAAGCATATGAAATTGACAGTTTAAAGCCCTGATTGCCAAGGTTGCAGAAGTGTAAACCTTCTTACCCCATCTATCCAACACCCTGGAATCTCTATCAGAAGGGGTAGGATTTTTAGCAGTAGAGGCCTTAATGCCCTTGGGACCCTGAGAAATGGTTTCAGGATCTACAATAGGATTTTTGAAAAGGAATTTGTGGGAGTCAGGAACCCTGTAGTATCTGTCTGGCTTACAAGGAGCCAGAGGCAGAGAATCAGGAGCCACACTAGATTCTGAAATAACAATGTCTAAAACAGGAGGAATAGCCAAAGGCCTATGTTGAGGAAGAAGAAAATCCCCAAGTCTCTTTTTAGATTCAGAGAAATCCTGACTTTCCCAGTGGAAATGTTCCCTTAAGGTATGTAAAGTTTCCCCAAAAGAAAAATTCTCAGGGGGGGAAGCAGAAGGAATGGAATCTTCTGCATCAGAGTCCTCATATGCAGGTATAGACAAATCCTGTTCATTAGAAGTCAGAAGAAATATAATACTGTTCAGAAGATTCATAATCAATGTCTTGCCTAGGCCTCTTAGGAGGGGGGTTGGCTACCCCTGATCAGAGTAATTAAATATTCAGCCATTTTGATCATTTGTTTTTTAGGCATAGGGGCCTGCACATGTGTCCCAGGCGTCAGTTTTTTTAGACAGATTTAGATTTTGGCCTTAGGTTTGAATATGGCGTTGGTCTAATGTACAAATCTGTAGGCCTGAAAACACCCTCAGAAGCCGGTGCCTGCACAGCGGCTCCGGACCCATCTTAGGTAGAGACCTCCGCAGGTTCAATATTTGAAGCATCTTGCGGCATACCAGACACCGAATGGGTCTCAGTAGAGGCCTGCGAATCAGGAGTAGCAGATATCAGGGGCTGCGAAAGCACCTCACTGAGTACCAGCAAATTGGCGACTAGCTTAGGAGAAGCATCTTAGTCAGTTTTGGACCTAGACGGCCTTTTTCTTTGCGTTTTTTTAGGTATTCCGGTAGTTGGATTGCTAACCGACATGTCTGGATAATTAAATCGTGAGCCAAAATATTTAGAGGCAAATATATACCAACATTTAATAGTGCGTTGATTAAATTTAGCACAAAACCGACAGCAAGGTACATTGTGGTCAGGGCCTAGGCAAGGAATACAGTAACAAATGAAAATCCTTATGAGGTATTTTCTTCCCCCAAGTTATGCAATTATTAACTTTTACTGACATCGATAAGGAGCAAGAAAAAGTTTCCCCAACGGGGTACTTAACTTTTAGTTGAAGACTTTGGTTCTGAAACTCTAAAATGAAAATTTCAGATGTCAGCCGACCAGCACTTGCTAACTGCTTCTGCTTCAGGCACCGTGCGGCAAGAAAGACTGATGTAATGGTGTCAGCTGCATGTCTTATACCCCTGACGTCATGGAAGAAGGGACAGCAACCTACGCAGGACCCAAGACTTTGTTAATCAGGCCGACAGGGCAACCTGCCAGCAGATTACCCAAATGTAATGACTGCAATAGTGAAACACGAAGAACATCAGCCAACAACAACATAGCTAACACCTTCATGTATGGGCAATACTACAGAGATCCAGGGAAAAAGATGAGAGGTCTGAAGAACCACCCTTGGGCACAGCAGAGTCCCCCACCTCCAGCTGAGACAAAGTGCTTGCCTGCTGTGGTGACTAATCCTGCTTAGTTAACTTTTATTTTACGTCTGGAACAACAGACCTTGGGACTGGCAGTTTGTTCCATGGTCATGCCAAAAACAGTGACTCTTTCCTGGGAAATTAAGTAGCTCGTGTCAGTAAAATTTTAATAGCTGTATGAAGTCACATTTAAAAAAAAAAAAAAAAACCCACAGTAAAATGCACTCGAATACACTTTAGCAGCCCCAAAAGCAATCTTAACAGTATCGCCACAGAACTGGTTTTAGAATGTTTGAAGTTATGTACTCACCATAGCGTTCCGTGTTGTCCATTTTCATTCTTTCTCAACCTGTGGGTTCGGATCTGAACCGCAGACATGACAGAGCTGCTTCTATAGCTTTAGGATCCAACTCTCTAGCTCTTACCCATAATGTCCCTGTCCTCCAGATTACTTCAAATAGTTTGCTGCAGCTGTACATGCATAACTTGATACACACTCATGTTATGTATTATCATAGGATAGAAAGAAGACAAAATCAGGAACTCAAAAGGAACAATGTTCCTGAAACACCTCTGCTATCTTCCTAGAAGGGACGGGGGGGTTGAGGAAGAATGAAAATGGACAACACAGATGGAATGTTATAGTGAGTACATACCTTCTTTATCATCTGAGGTCATTTTCTTTCATTCCTCACCGTGTGGGACAGAGTTCCCAGCTACGTATCTCTCTATTCCTGGATACAGCATCTAACTTGTAATGTGTACAAATATCATCAATAGATCGTCTAGACCAAAAAGATGGTGAGGTGAACATCGATCTAGCAGAACGTGCTTTCACATGTCCAGGAGGCGTGACATCTTTTACAGAATAAACATAAGAACTGCAATATGTATTTCATTTAGCTAGGGCTACTTTGGATACAGGGTTCCCCAACTTCGCCTTCGAAAAGGTAGCAAATTGGTCAGATTTTCTGAAGGCCTTTGTTCTGCCCAAACAAAAACGTAATGGTCTATGTACTTCTAACAGGTGAAGGGTATATTTGCTCTTGTTTTCGAAATTAGGAATAAATACAGGGAGATTGATGGATTGATTTATATGATTTTGAGAGGCAACTTTTGGTAAAAAGGTGGGATTTGTACGTAGGGTGACTGTCTTTATGGAAAATCAAATAAGTGGTTTGGAAGAGAGTGCTTGTAATTCTGAAATTCAACTAGCCGAGGTTACAGCCACCAAGAATAAGGTCTTCCATAAGAATTTGAGATCTACTTTGGCCAAAGGTTTGAAGGGAGAGCAAACTAGAGCTTGTAAGACCACATTAAGATCCCACAGAGGAGTGGGTTCTTTAAACGGAGGTCTTAGCAAGAAGGTACCTCTGAGAAAGGTCTTACACCATTTGGAAGAAGCCAAAGGTGAATAACTTTCACCTATGTGGTAATTGGAAATGGTTGACAACTATACCTTGACAGTGGAACAGTTTGCTCCATTCTGGAAAATCGAAGCAAGGAAGTGAATAATTGCTGGAATGGGGGCAGTAAAAGGATCCATATTTTTTTGAGGAGCCCAAATTGAGAATCTTTTCCATTTGCTCTTGCAAATCTTTCTGGTGGAAGCTTTATGTGAATAGACCAGAATTTAACATGGAGTGTAAAGCTTGGAAAATCTAGCCATCAATGGAACTGTGGAAACCATGCGGTCAATCTGCAATACAGTGAGAAAGGTTTGGACTTGGGTCCAACAGCCAGGGAAGACACATCAAGCGAGACCTAAGAAAGGGGAACCAAACCTGTCTACGCCAGAAGGGTGCAATGAGGATCACCTTGCTCTTCAACCTCTGCACTTTCAGGAGAAATGTAGGAATGAGAGGTAGAGGGGGATAAGTGTAAAGGAGACTGGAGGGCCAAACATGGGCTAGACCGTCTTTTGGTGACTACCACGAGGAAGGATCAGGGCAAAAACAGCTGCACTTGTTGTGGGTAGGGGATGCAGAGGCACCCCAACAAGGCCGACTCCAGTTGAGGAAGATCAAGTTTGGCACACACTGGTTTAGAAACTATATGTGAGGCATCAGAAGGGTTTTGCTGAGTCTGTCCACTAAAATGTTGCACTTTCCCAGAATTTGCATTGTTGCTAGAAAGCAGTTGGAGGAGATTGCCCATTGCCAAACTCTTACTGCTTCTCGACAGAAGGGGTACCAATCAGGTTCTCCCTTGTTTGTTGATGTACCAAATTAGAGACATCGGTCTCAATTGCAATCATTCCTACAGGAAGAAAGTTCTTTAAGACTTGCAACACTAGGAGCACCGCTCTCATCTCTAAGACATTTATATGCAGATTGGTCTCCTATGTTGACCACGTCTTGAACAACTCATCCAGAGTAATGCCCCCCCCCCAAACCATTCTGCAGTCAATGTGGCAAAGGGTGGAGGAAGAATTAACTGACATCCTTCGACGTCCCTAGAGTGAAACAAGTACGAAAGGGAGTCTTAACACACTTGAGATAGCTTGACAGGATGAGTCAGAGAATAGCTGTGCAGAGACCATTGCACTGCTAGGGTCCATTGAAAAATCCTCATGTGTAAGTGAACCGTAGGAATAACCATTATGGTGGCAGCCATTGAACCTAGTGCTTTGAGAACTAATTCTGCAGGTGGCAAAAGGATGGCTAGTATTTGCCTGATATGCAATCTCAAGGACAGAATTCTGTTTGAAGGTAAGAGGGCTAGGTATTTGAGTGTGTCTAGATGTGGTAATATAAAATCTATCACTTAAACTGGTTGTAGTGGAGACATTTTGGTATTTACTGCTATTCCTAGTGTATTCTCTAGGTGAAACAAATAATCCCTGGATTGAAGGAGTAGAACCCTAGCTGATATGGTCAGCAGCTAGTAGTCTAGATAAGTAAACACTGAACACAAGCGGACTCAGGTCGGCTGCTACTACTGCCATGCACTTGAACATCCTGGGGGCTGTGGCAAGACCAAAGGGCAGAGCTCTAAACTGATAATGACTGGATCTCAGACAGAAGCAGAGAAACCTTCGAGAGTGCCTGTTCACTTTGATGTGATAGTATGCATCTTGAATGGTGTATTGAGTACAACCAGTCGTCCCTTTTAAGGAGAGGTAGAATGGACTGCACCGTGACCATCCAGAATTTTGAGTTCTTTATGTCCTTCATCATGATGGTTAGATCCAGGACTGGTATCAGGTCCAGTCTTTTTTGGCACCAAAAAGAACCTGGAGTAGATTCTGGAGCCTATTTGATCTGGAGGGATCTTCAGGATGACTTCTCCAGCTGCTTTGTGATTTCTTGTGCTGCTACGTCCCTCTGATTGGGTGGAACATCAGGGAGATTTTTCTTTGGAAAAAGGGAATGTAATATCCTCTGCACATGATCCGTTGCACCCAATGGTCATTTGTAATGGCTAGCCAGGCATGGAGATGCAAGGATAAGCCCCCCCAACATGGGTGGCATCTACCAAACTGGTTATTCCCCCTTCTGCCTTTAGGGGAAAAATCTCCCTGTGAATCCTATATAGGACCTTGCGATTTCTTCAACCACAATTTCTTGCCTCCACATTGGTTCCTGGAAAAATGGTCACTGTGGGGTAGAGAATTTGATTACAATGGCAGACGAGATTTCCTATCTTTTTCACATCGGGGGAGGGTATCTTCTACAGCTGGTCCAAACAGTGATGATCCATCAACTGGAGCACTGATGAATGATGCCTTGAAATGTTGTACAGTCACATCCAGGCAGGTCTCCTTATGGCAATGCCAGAACTGGTGGCCCTTGAGGAACCCACAGCAACATAAGAGTAACCTCATTGGATGCATTACAGATAGATTGTAGGGTGGCCATCTTGAGGAAAAGGTTTTCTGTTCCTCGAGACATGGACCATGGGGGGCAATGTTGGAGAGTTTTTAGTAAGTCACTCTACATCATGGTAAAGTGGGTCAAATAATTCAGCAATCGCAGTGCAAGGGTCGCTGATGCATACCCCTGTTTCTTGAATTTGTCCAACGCCCTAAACTCCGTGTTAGTAGGATGGAAGTTGGAGATGTCTGGCTAGCTCCTCCTTTGCGGCTGTCGCAACCACGACGGCACTTACAGGGTTAGGTTTTGTCCATTGTTACTTATCAGAAGGGGCACGGAGGATTTTGTCAGCTCTTTTTGGTATGAGCTCCACGATGTCTGGCTCCTTTTAAGCCCTGCAGGAGATGAGTTCTACAAGATCATCTACAGGAGGGGTCAGCCAAGATGTAGATGGGCCAGAACCAAAGGCTTCCAAGAGCACAGACTCCTCTGAGGAAAGGCTCTGGGTATACCAGCCACCTCTTTGGTGTAGGATTTTAAGGATATCTCCAAAGAAATCAACAGGCAGAGATCTTGGGGACCCTTCCCCTTCAAAGCCTGTCTTTTCTGTTAAAGATTCCAGAGGGGAATCTAGCCACCTCTTACACAGCCTCTTTCGAGGGGCATCCTCTGTGGGATTATCCGAGGAGGTGTCTGAAGAGAGGGGAAGCTCTGCTGGGAGAGATGCTCAGAAGCTTTTAGGGTCTGGCTGTTCTGAGGTGGAGGATAAGTAGGCTCAGGAGCAGAAATTAGAATAGAAGTAGGATCCAAAGGAGGTAAAATCCAAGTAATTCTCAGTTGGGAGAACATCCTCTTCACCACTTTGAATACAGAAGGACCGGTGATGTCTCATGCAGTCTCTCCGGAGCCGGAGCTCTCTGAGCAGACAGGACCAAAATCCTTACGAATCCCATGCCCTGAATGGTGAGTCAGAGCGGAGCTGTTCAGTGCCAAGGTTCCAAGGGAAAGCAACTGCTCTGAACATTTCAAACCAGAGGACATTCCCTCAGACAACATGCCGACCCTTCAGATCAGAGATCTGTCGTGTTCCAACAAGGTCAGAGCCAATCAGATGAGAGAAGTCATTGGAGCAGAGGGAGGAAGAAGAGCCATCCAATCAGATGTATTGACTCTGTTAACCTCCAGATCACAGCGCTCCAAAGTTAGTCAGACAGAAGGAATCAATGGTACAAAGGTAGGATGGTGGCTCATAGATCTGGAGGGGACAGAGCAGGCAAAACCCTCATATGTATCTGCATCCTGAGGAATTTCCTCATCATCCTGTCCATTTCTGCTTCAGAAAGACTCAGGGCAGATCTAATGGAGAAAAAGGTGTAGTGAGGGCTGGAAAGTTTCTGTGGGGTCCCCTGGAGAAAGGATTACCTTAAGGTTGGAGACAACTTTCAAGGGGGGGTCAGAAGTCTGGTGTCGCAGAGGAGTCAGTAATTTCAGTCTTAGATTAGAAAGCTTTGGAGCCAACAATTTCAAAGTCTTGGCAAGTGGCTCAGTAGTAGCTCTTTTTGGAGACTGTGCAAGGGGAGTGTTTTCTGTGTTCCCTGGGCACCTTTTGCTTCTCAGTGGGAGTTTGAATCCCTGATTCCTTAGAAGATCCAGATGTACAGGAAGACTACCATTCAAAATTAGTTTGTTGAGACTGTCACTAATGGCTTGGCCAGTGAAACCTACACAAATGTCGTAGACAATATCTAAGTGGCCAGGACCTAAACAGTGCACGCATTCCCTATGGGCACCAGAGTGTGGGATGGGATTGTGTGCCCACAGAAAGTGCATTTTTTCTACCCAGCTGGTTTGTCACACTTCTCAGCCATGACATAAAAACAGAAACTACTATAATCATCCTAAAAAAGAAAAAAAAAGGTATGAGGAAAAATGGCATTACCAACACTTGTAGGGAAGAATTATACCAGCTGGAATAAATCTTTTTAAAAGTGACGGAAAAACCCAAAAATAAAAAAAGATTGTTTTAGAGGGTAAGGAAGGGTAATAGCAATACATTAAGAACGAAAAAATTTAAAGTTTAATCTCTAAATACACTCCCGACCCATAAGGAGCTATGAAAGAAAGAAATCCCGACTTGCTTTAAGCGTGACAAATGAGACCTGAGGTAAATCGGGAGGACAGGGGCATTACGGGTAAGGGAGGAGCTACAGAGTTGGATCCTAAAGCTACAGTAGCAGCCAAGTTTAATCAGAGATTTGGATCCGAACCTACAGGTTGAGGAACCAAAGAAAATGACACCAGGAACTTTTAAACTGCCAAGCACAAAAGTGTGCTCCCATTTAAAATTAAAGCAAAATCATGCAACAGTCAAACACGTACTGATAGATTAACAAGTACTTTTTCCAAACAAGAAGGAAAATTTAAACATTAAAAATATGTGAAAGGTTTTTCCCCCTAAAAGGAACTTAACTGCCCTCAGCAATGGAATAGCACAAACTGACCATTGATCCTCAGAAACCTGGAGAGGCGCACTTTCTTCATTCAATGGCACGAAAACTCTGAAGGGCTTAGCACTCAAACCTGTCTTTTTAGTCATCTCAATTTGAGTTCACAAACTGGGCAAGTGGAAGGTGCCCTGAAGCTTTGAACTGGCCAGCTGTTATAGCCTATGCAAGATATAATCTGCATAACTTGGGTTGCTGCAGCTGTGATCAAGATAATGAACATCTTTCTTGCTCTGGCCTAGGTTAGGTAAGATGACTCCGGTATCAAAGCACTAGTAAGCAGCAGGAACATGAGGGAGCTTGGTAGGGAGTGAGAGGAAAGGTGCAGATCTAAAGACCAAAGGCCATACCACCCAAGATGCAAGGATATCATACAGAGAGGGCACCTAAAAGAACAGTTGTGTAAAATCTTACTATAACCATACATGTCCTTCTCTTCCATGTTGCAGTATTCTTAGTGTGGGATTCTTCACCTCAGGTGACCAAACATCAAGTCCTATACGAAAGCTTATGCCTGGGTGCTGAAGGTGTGTGGGATGTCACACGCAGGACCATAAACCAGGGGCCTTAAATGTGATGTCTGCATGCACAGACCTCAGAAGTTAATTGACCAGTCAGACAGTTAACTAGTATGAGCCTAATGATGTCCACAAAAAGTGTGAAGTGCCATTTGCTGGTTAGCCTTAACATAGTGAGACCAGAAGGAATTAAGGGGGTTAGGTTGGGGGAAATAATACTGCAAAATGGAAGAGAAGGACATCTATGGTTATGGTAAGATTTAACACAACCATTCTATGTTCTTCTATTACTACGTTGCAGTATTCTTAGTGTGGGAGAGTGCCACAGCTTAGGAAGAAGGGTAAAGGTAGAGGTAAGCAGATTCCAGAAAGCCCTTGCCCTAGCAAACCCTGCTCTGGCGATATGATCTAACTTGTAGTGTCTGGTGAAAGTATGTAGAGAGCACCAGGTGGCCACCTCCAAAATGGAGGCTGTGTCCAGAACTTTGAAGAAGGCTTTGGAGGACACTATGGCCTTGGTAGAGTGAGCTGTTAATCCCTGAAGTAGGTCCTTGCCATGGTAGGAGTACCAGAATTAGACAGTTTTCCTGATCCAGCAGGAAATGGTTTGTTTGGAGACTGCCTTGCACAGGGCTCTGGGGTGGAAGGATACAAATAGCTGGTTGGATTTTCTAATGAACTTTGGTTTGTCAAAAAAAACTTCAGTTGCCTGTGCACATCCAGGGAATGGAGTACCCTCTCACCATCATTAGTGGGAGAGGTGAAGGTGGTGGACAGGTGAATGAACTGGTTTAAAGACAGTTCATTGAGCACTTTGGGCATGAAAGAAGGGTTGGTGTGCAGGGTCGCCCTGTCCTTGTGGTGTAGGATGGACAAGCCATGACAGCTTGCAACTCTTGACACCCTTCTAGCAGAGCTAAGGGCCACTAGAAGAGCAGTTTTCCAAGTGCACATTTGGAGAGTTGCAGAGCTGGCTAGCTGAAATGGAGCCAGTGTGAGGTTTTCTATGACAAAGTTTAGGTCTCAAGGCACTGGGAACAGTTTTCTTGGAGGTCTGATATGCAAGACACCTTTTCAGGAACAATTTTACATTTAGCCTGGACAGCAGATAGGGGTCTTGGGGGGTAAGCAAGCAGAAACTGCAGATAGATGGACTTTCAGAGTATAAAAAGCCATCCTTGATAAGTTAACACAGAGGTTAGGACTAGGAGGACATTCGCTAGAAAGGGATCCCTATGCTTTTGAAACACCATGTGGAGAATCTTCCCCATATTGAAATGTAGGATCTCCTGGTAGGTTTCCTGGCCTCCCTCAGGACTGAAAGCACGTCCTTAGAGTAGTGGTGTCTGAAAGGAAATAAAAGTTAATCACCCATAGAGTTAGGCATAGCATCTGTAAGTGAGGATGAATGAGTGTTCCCTTCTGCTGTGTGAGTAGGTCCACCTTGTGGGGTAACTTCTGGTGATTACCCATGGCGATGGATAGAAGTAGGGGGAACCAATGCTGCCTTGGCCAGTAGGGAGTCACCAACAAGATTTTTGGTTTGTCCTTCATCTTCAAGAGTACCTTTGGAATGAGTGGGAAGAGGGGGAATGCATATAGAAACCATCCCTTCCATGAAATGCTGAAGGCATCCACCCTCAAAGCTAGTGGGGAGTGGTCCTTGGTGCAGAATTTTTTCAACTGTCTGCCCTGGGGGGAGGCAAACAAATCTACTTGGAGTTCCCCACTGGTGGACAATGGCTAGAAAAACTTTCCTGTTCAACATCCACTTGTGATGTGGAGCAGATCTGCTGAGAAAATCTGCCTGTTGGTTGTCTTGGGATGAGATGTAGGTTACTGCAGGCATAAGCTGTGTCTGGAGGCTAGGTCCCAAATCTGTATTGCTATCCTGCAAAGGAGATAGGACTTGGTCCCCTCCTTGTTTGTTGAGGTGTTCATTCACATGATGCATTTTTCGGA